>NC_061080.1:10486921-10567847 GCF_021917145.1 Hypomesus transpacificus
TGTGTGTAGGTGTGTATTTGTGTGTATGTGAGTGTGTGTGTGTGTGTGTGTCGTACCTGTTGCTGTTCCCACTGACTGGGCTGGTGCAGTCTAACAACCCAGAGGCATCTGAAAAACATCACATGTTACCATAACAACCACGTTTCCATAACAACCACATGTTATTAGCATGTTATAATAACATTAAATTGTTCCCACATATAACATATAACAGGACAACAGACACTCCTTGTTCATTATTATCAATGTGAGAAGCAGTGTCACATAAACAAACACACACACTTACACACACACACACACACACTCACACACACACACACACACACACACACACACCTGTGAGGTCTAGAGGCTGTAGGGGTTGAACGAACTCTGGTCTCTCCACTTCAAACCAGCCCAGCAGCTCAGAGATGAAGGCCATGATGTTCACCTGAGGACACACATACACCTATACTAAATACTCCAATAAACACACACTAAACACACACACCTATACTAAATACTCCAATAAACACACACTAAACACACACACCTATACTAAATACTCCAATAAACACACACTAAACACACACACCTATACTAAATACTCCAATAAACACACACTAAACACACACACCTATACTAAATACTCCAATAAACACACACTAAACACACACACCTATACTAAATACTCCAATAAACACACACTAAACACACACACCTATACTAAATACTCCAATAAACACACACTAAACACACACACCTATACTAAATACTCCAATAAACACACACTAAACACACACAAATGCCAATACGCACAAACACAGAACTAACAGGCACAGACACACACCTACAGACACACGCACTACACACTGCTCCCCCACACACACTACCCCCCCCACACACACACACTACCCCCCCCCACACACACTACCCCCCCCCCCCCCCACACACACAACCCCCCCCAACACACACACACTACCCCCCCCCCACACACACACTACCCCCCACACACACACACTAGCCCCCACACACAGGTGCGTACGTGGAGGGTGGGCGGAGCGTAGAGCAGGTCCTCCACAGCCAGGGGGCAGCACCCCTGCAGAGTGCCGCAGCAGAACGTCCTGATCAGCTGCAGGTTATACAGGCTGTCAGCCACCGACATGGTGTCTTTCAGACACACGTCTGGAACAGGGGAGGGGGGGGGTTAGTGTGTGTGAGGTGTGTGTGGAGTGTGGTGTGTGTGTGTGTGCTGTGTATGTGTGGTGTGCGTATGTGTGGTGTGGTGTGTGAGTGTGTGTGTGTGGTGTGTGTGTAGTGTGTGTGTGTATGTGTGGTGTGGTGTGTGAGTGTGTACCCTCCAGAGGCAGCCTGCTGGGACAGTAGTAGTGCAGCACAGCAGCGATAGCACAGCCGTTAGACAGATCCTTCACCCCAGACACCAGGGGGAAGGTGGGGGTCAGTTTGGACTGGACCTTGTCCTTCCTGTAGCGGATCTGAGGGAGGGAGGGAAGGAGGGAGGAATAAAGAGAGGGAAAACATGACAAAAGAAAGGAGGGTGAGAACACCTGTCCACAGGTAAACAACCAAACAGCTAAACAACAAGATGACAACATACTGTGAAGCCAAGGTGAACCAGCCAGTCAAACTGCAGAGAAAAAATGACAAAAAACCAAGCCTGCAGTGTGTACACACACACACACACTCGCTCTTTGTCTCTCACACTCTATATCTTCATGTCTCTCACACTCTCATGTGTGCAAACCAATTATTCAGACATGACGGTTCACAACGTCGCAGTATTAAATGAAGAGGGATGACATGAGAAACGAGGCGGAGGTGAAGGAGGAACAGAGATGTGAGACTGGCCTCTAGTGGAGGGGGGACACTGTGTTCACATATACGTTCATATCATGTCTGTCGATACTGTGAATGTTAAGATATGCCAAATGTATAATATATGCCAGAAAAGTTCATACAAAAGAAGAATTTAAAGAAAAAACAGAAGGAGAAAGGGATGAAAAGAAAGGAAGCAAGGAAGTCCATCCAGTTCTGTGTTGGAGTGGAGACCAGCCAGGAGACACAGAGAATCATCCAGAGATTCAGCCAGGAGACACAGCCAGCCAGGCAGAAAGAGAGAGAGAAAGAGAAGAGAGTGGTAAAGAGAGAAAGAGAGAGAGAGGAGTGGTAGAGAGAGTATATACGTTACCACAGGCGGTTTGTTCCCCGACTCCTTCAAACAAAAAGCGATGGCATGCTGGGTGAGAGTGGCAGAGAGAGAGAGAGAGAGAGAGAGAGAGAGAGAGAGAGAGAGAGAGAGAGGAGAGAGAGAGAGAGAGAGAGAGAGAGAGAGAGAGAGAGAGAGAGAGAGAAAGAGAGAGAGAGAGACGAGAGAGAGAGGGTGGGAAGGAGAGATAGGAAGAAACCGAGAGAAGGAAAGAAAGAGGGAGCAAGGGAAGGATTTAGAGAGAGAGAGAGAGGGAGAGGGGGAGGGAAGGGGAGAGGAGACAGGGAAGGAGGGAGAGAGAGAGGATGCACACAGGTCAGTGCCAGCCATCGCCATGGACACCGTCAAACAGCAACACACATTCGGCACATTCCGTCACATGACAGAGGAGGGAGGAGAGGAAGGGGAAGGAGAGGAAGGAAGAGGAGAGGAATGAGGAGGAGAGGAAGGAGAAGGAGAGGAAGGGGGAGGAGAGGAAGGGGGAGGAGAGGAAGGAGGAGGAGAGGAAGGGGGGAGGAGAGGAAGGGGGAGGAGAGGAAGGGGGAGGAGAGGAAGGAGGGGAGGAGAGGAAGGGGGACAAGAGGAAGGGGGAGGGTCTGTACACACCATGAAGCCTGTAAAGAGAGTGAACGTTTGGAGGAAGCAGTTTGGAGGATAGACATGTAAAACTGATCAGTCACCTCATAAGGTGAAAGTTCATCTGGACAAATCTCTAAGACACAGCACTAAGACACTTGGTACAGAAAGACAGGGACAGAGAGAAAAGCACAGACAAAGAGGGAAATGGGTAGCGTGACACAGAGAGAGAGGAGAGAGAGAGGAGAGCGAGAGAGAGGCAGAGGCAGAGTTGAGGAGGACTTACAGGGACCAGTTTCCAGTACCAGCGGTTGGGACACTGTTAGACAGAAGCGAGGGACGACAGAAAGAAGGAGAGAGAGACAGAAAAGGGGGGAAGGATATGTTAGTAGCTGAAGAAGTAGAAACAGAATAAATAGCTGTGTGTGTGGTGTGTGTGTGAGAGTGTGTGTGTGTGTGTGGTGTGTGTGTGTGGTGTGTGTGTGTGTGAGAGTGTGTGTGAGAGTGTGTGTGGTGTGTGTGTGTGTGTGTGAGAGTGTGTGTGGTGTGTGTGGTGTGTGTGTGTGTGTGTGTGTGTGTGTGTGTGTGTGTGGTGTGTGTGTGTGTGTGTGTGTGTGTGGTGTGTGTGTGTGTGTGTGTGTGTGTGTGTGCGTGTGTGTGTGTGCGTGTGTGTGTGTGCGTGTGTGTGTGTGTGTGTGTGTGTGTGTGTGTGTGTGTGTGCGTGCTCACCGCAGGCTGGGCAGGCTGGAGGTCAGTGCAGGTCTGAGTCTTGTCATCATCATCCTCTGTGCTCTCCCTCAATCTCTGGTTCAGCTGCACACACACATATACACACACACATATACACACACACATATACACACTCATATATACACACTCATATATACACACTCATATATACACACACATATACTATGCACACACTACATGTATATACACACACTACATGTTCTATGTAGATTATATATATTGTTCTAATACAATGAGTTATTATAGAAGTGGAAGGGTGTTCTGCCGTGCAAAGGCAAAAGACCGTAACTTTAATTTTGTCGAAAATTATTTTTTTTCATTTTCGGAACAGTTAAGGTCTGCTTTATACTGTGGCCAAATATCTTAAATGAACTCGTCAGTTTTTCTGAAAAAAAATAAGGTTGTTATCTTCACCGTAACTTCCAAAAGCCTGCTTTGGCTTTAGAAAGCCAATGCAGAATGCCGTAACACCAGCCTTTGTTTTGCGGCACTCAAAAACGTTCAAATGCAGTTACGGTTTCAATTGAACTAATACGTAACCTAGCAACAACAAACACATCTAGCATTAGCCTAGCCTACTCGCTGGCATTCAACACCAAACATCCCAAACATGAGTCGTTTGTAAGTATCTTACCCTGGCAGTTAAATCAAAAACACTCTTGTCTTGTGAGTCTTGTGACAGGTATCCACGTGTATGTTACATTGGCTTATAAAATACAGAGTTTATATCGTGATAAGCAACTAAGTGAGCGAAGAAACGGAAGTTACTGTATTTTGCCTTGGCATGACCACTTACGATAGTATAGTATAGTATAGTGTAGTATACTATAGTATAGTATACTACTGTAACTCCAAAATAGGGGTCAAAAGTGCAGTTTAAGATCAACAATTTCAAAGATTTCTAATTTAGATAATGTGTAATCACTAAAACATCAAACTGCTAAATTTCCAGTGCCCTACCTAAAATACATTTGGCAGGACAACTACTTTGAAAGTGCAAAAACTTTGAAGTCGTTTTTCTCCGTTCTACACTTTGCCTTTGTAGGGCAGTGTTCTGGAATGGGAGGGTGTTCTGAAAGGAGGGGGGGGGGGTTACCCGGTTGACCCAGAAGAGGAGGGCGTTCTCCCATGGAGACCCACCCCCTATCTGCTCCGCCTCCGCTGCCATCTTAACCCTGCCCACCGTCTCCATGGCAGCCAATGACATCAGCGCGTCAATCAGGGCCAGGTGAGCTCGCTGCAACCACAAGGAGAGAGAGGTTCAGTGAACACACACACACTTACACACACTCACACACACTCACACGCACCGTCTTGATTGGCGTGTGTTGCAGGTCCTCCACAGTGACAGGCCTGTCCTGGTCGCGGGGGGCGTGGCCTCTGGAGGCTAGCAGCTGCAGCAGCGCCACATGGTCGCCCCCCTGCACCACACCCTGGGAGACCCCGCCCGGCCCCTGCCCCGGGCCCTTGGAGACCCCGCCCGGCCCCTGCCCCGGGCCCTGGGAGACCCCGCGGAGGTGCAGCTGGCTGTGGGCCCTCCAGTAGAGGTCGGGGGAGAGCAGCAACACACTCACACCAGCCTGGAGCTCCTGGCCAATCAGCACCGGCTCCCGGAGATCTGCCGGAACGTTCTCTACAAGAGAGGGGAGAGACACGCTCAGAAACACTCTATCTCTCTTTTCTTCATCCTTTTAGGAAAGAGATGATGTTATCATCTGCATGAGCTGCTCAGCAAAAGTGTGTGTGTGTGTGTTGCCAGGTCTTGGCTTGGAGGTCAAGGGCTTTTGCACGCAACAGTCCAAGTACACACTGTGAAAGTGTCACACACACACACTCGCTTCTTTCAGTGACCCACATTCCTCTCAGTCTTGACTGCTCAGTCAGGAAATAATATGAGCTGAATATCCCTCTATCCCTCTCTATATCCCTCTCTCTATATCACTCTTTCACTCGAACATTCTCCACCTCTTTCTGTTCCTCTATCACTCTCTACCTCTATTTCTTAAGAGGAGAGGAGGGGAAAAGAGAATACTTCCTGTGAAAGAGAGAATATGAGAGAAGATTTTAATCAAAAGGACCCCAAACCCTGTTTAACTTTCTCCATTCACTCTACAGATAGAATGCTCGGAGCTGTCGTCGTCAAGGGAACGGCGTAAGAGGCTTCAGCCATTCCGTCCCAGTAAAGACAGAATGAGACAGAATGAGACTAGACTGCAGGGCCTGGCCAACCCGCTTAGCCCAGTGCTAATTTAATGCCAGTTATGGATTGTCAATCTAACGAGGCTAGCTCAGCATGACATCTTATTTATATACGATAACATAACAAAGCTTTCCCTTACACATTGTAACCAAAAACTGCAAAATGGCCAAAACGTAATTCTGAAATGAGGATAAAAGTGAGAGACCTTGTCTAGAAGACCTGCTGCTAACACTGCAGCACCAGCGATGACCTCATCCTGACCTCTGACCTCATCCTGACCTCTGACATGGCTGCCACTCAGGTCATCAACTTGAGACAGGCCAGATGAAGGGAGGGAGGATGGAGAGAGGGAAGATCGGAGGGAGGGTCTCTCAGGGCCAGAGAGAGACTCACCCAGCTGTTTGACTCTCTCTCATCACACTTCTTTATTGATTCCTCAAGTCATTTAACAGTCAATGTCAACGACTGAACACTTAAGGAATGAGTGTCAGTATCAGAGCCACTAAGAATATTTGTTAAACTCGGAACTACTGTATTTCCCTCTAGAAAGATGTATCCTATTCAGAAAACAGCAATTGCCATGCACGGGACCGTATAATTCTCTGCAGCACATGCTAAGGTAGGCTACAACAGGGTAGCACGCGCTCTCGGGAGATGTTATCTATCACGGGATAACTGCCGTGTTTGCAGTTTGAAGTCAGTCCTTCACTGTTCCGTCTGTCCGACTCTGTCAACCATTAAAATTAGATGAGGGGGCGTGTTCCGGTACCGATAACAAAGAGAATTGCTATTGAAACGTCCCTTCATCCTTCCCCCTTTTCACATCCCCATCTGTGAAATTCTCAAATGAGAAACACCTAAGATTGAGATAGAGAAAAAAACTAATATGTATACGCTCTACTTGGGGTAAACATTTTACTTCGATTTTTATTTTTCCTTTGTGCGGCACCATCGCTGTGTCACCTTCACAGGCTGCGATGCTCATGAGCGCGCGCACACACACACACACACACACACACTGCGTGTGCGCAGGCAGAGGTTTGGACCGGGGTTGGACCAGTGAGAGTGCGTAACACTACTGATCATTCTAAAACCGTCGCCATGGAGTCTGTCTCCTGTGTTTTAACGGCAACCGACCGCCCTTTACACGCTGACCTGACACATACTACTACTGTATCAGCCCTTCTCCACGGAACACTCACTCCAGTGTAAATCCATATAAAACGTGTATATTTAGGGGTTGATGACGTGTTCTGACAGAGAATGAGAGGCTGCAGATGTTTTCAGGAACAGCTGAAACGTCACGATGTCATCAATTAACGATCATCCAGTTCCGACAGTAAAACAAAGTAAACCATCACGGATACACGGCGATATATTGATCTGGTCCGATGTGTTCAATAAGCGCCACACCCGAGCAGCCGCGCGCACGTTTGGCCTAGGCGCTATTCTCTGCTCCCTTCACACGCCGGCGAAATCGTTACAGAATAATTTTCAAAAGCGTGTCTCGCGGGGCCTATAGCTCACCTGCAGACCCGTAGGACTTTGCCAGCAGCCATCGGACACTCGCGCACACCTTGGCTCGGTTGAAGTCGTACTGGTCCAAAGGTTTTATCTCCGGTACCGTGAACGTCTTCTTCATCACATTAGCATCCACCATCTCCCTGCCTGTCCTCTCCGGAGGCTACCGAAGGATGGGAGGGGACGAGGAGTGACAATTGCTACAAAAAAAGACGCTTTCTAAAGCGGAGAAAATAAATAGTGCAACATTCAAATGTCACGGTTGCTTTGCTGAACTGAGTAGGCAGTTTATGCGATAAAGCTCCTGGATTTTAGGCGTTCCGTTATCGATAGTACATCATTTTCATCCATGACTGGCAAACTGACGTTATATTTAGCTAAGACTGTCATTGACAGTAAAATATGATGTATACTCTATTTTCGTTTATCTTCTTCCAATCCATCGTATGGTCCATAACGGTACCCATGCAGTAAGCCGCAAGCGTTTCCGTTCAGCAGGGGCGTGTAGCGAGCACCGTAGCCTGCAGCCTCAGCACCGCCGCTGTTTCTCATTGACCGAGTTTGTTTCAAGCTTTGAGGACGTCAATCAAATGCCCAGTGACCAATGGCTGACAAGAGCGAGACGAGAGTCCCAGACATGGGCGGGCTTTTGAGTTTGACACGGGGAATTCTCTCCTCCTTCCTCCTCGCAAATGCAAAAATTATAAAAATTACTATAAATTATTAGTATTTTTTATATGCAATAGTAAACAAGATAAACGAAAAATATTCTAAAGTATTATAATGATTGTTAAAAAAAACGTTTTAAACAATTGTTAAAAGAAAGAACAGCTACTGTAGTTGTATAACTAAGAATGTCGTGAAAATAATGAAAATACTGGATTTTTTTGATCTAGTAAAATAAGTATTTGTCAGCCTACTATAAAGAGATGTTCTGAGAGAGAGGGGGGGGGAGAAGGGTAAGAGAAAGAGAGAGGGGGGAAGGGAGAGAGCCAGGGAGAGGGGGGAGAGAGAGGGAGGGGAAATGGAGGGGGGGAGAGCGAGGGAGGGGAAAGAGAGGGGGGAGAGAGAGAGCAATGGAGAGGGAGGGATGGTGTAATTTACCATGAATGTAGTAGAACCAGTCTGCACTTACAGAAACTGATTGTGTGTACATGTGGGTGTGTAAGTGTTTGGGTGTGTGTGTGCAAGTGTCACAGCCAGGTGATCTCTCAACTGATGTGGTTCCTCCCCCTTTCTAGAACACAAGTTCTAGAACACAAGTTCTAGGAAACAACACTCTCTCACACACACAGACGAGGCAACTCACACACACACACACACGGACGAGACGACAAATCAAGTGCACGGTGAGTAAACGTGTGTGTTCTGTTCAGGGAGTGAAAGCCATCAGTGTTGTGTTGAACTGTTGTTGTTCTTCAACTGAACCTTGTTCTACTTTTGTAGAAGATCCTGACTAACCGAGAGGAAGAGAGACTAAGAAAGAGGAAGAGGAAGAAGAAGCGAGGAAGGGAGTAAGAGAGAGAGAAGGAGGGAGGGAGAGTAAGAAAGAGGAGTGAGGGAGCTCGTGGTTATGGGGGGGGGCACCTCTAAGGGAATCACATTGGGGGGGAGGAAGAAAGAAGAGCCGGCCCCGAGCACTGCCTGGAACAGCCTCAAGGGGGCGCTGTCCCTTCATAAACCCCCCCAGGAGAAGAAGAGGAACAGCACACTTCTGGACAAACTTCTCCTGGAGCCCTTCAAGAAGGAGGGGTCTAGCCAGAAGAGGTTCTCATTGGCTAAGGACGGGAAAGGCCCCCTGTCAATCAAGAAGCTGTCATTGAACACCTCTAAGGAGGAGTCAAAGTCGTGGAGGAACCTGGGGAGGGAACAAAAGAAGAAGAAGGAGAAGGAGAAGAAACAGAAGAAGAAGGGAGGAAAAGGAGTGTTTGACAGCGTCCTGAACTACTCTCCTCCCAGACAGAGGTTCTCTCTGGTCGAGGTGCTCGCCTGACCTAGCGACTGTCCCAAAGATGCGTTACCGTGACAATGAAGAACTGCCACCAGATATTGTGGAATGTATCGAAGCCCTCTGTGACATGCTTGCGTGTAAAAAGGGCTATACAAATAAATTTGATTTGATTTGATTATCGAGTCACGGAACACTGTTTATTTTTAGAACAGTAGCTGTCAATAAAGTTGATTCTAAGTCTATTCGTCAAGTAATCATACAATCAATAATACATGAACAATTGGTAGCATTTACACAGTCAAACTAATATTTAAAAAATGACAGTGGGTGTGTGTACGTATGCTTGTGGGTGTGTGAGTGTGTGTCAGCTCTCTGTAGAGTCCAGTAGCTCCTGTGAGGTTTCCAGAATGAGAGAAGTTACATTGAGATTGTCCTTCTCCTCTTCCTCCTCCTTCTCCCTCTCCCTCTTATAGGTCTACAGAGAGGAGAGGAGGAGGAGAAGAGAGGAGGGGGTAGGGGAAGAGAGGAGAGGAGGAGAAGAAGAAGAGAGGAGGGGGGTAGGGGGAGAGAGGAGAGGAGGGGAACAGAGCAGGAGAGAGGCAGGGAGAATGGATTGAGGATGGATCGAGGAAAACAGTAAAAGAGAAGGGGAATGAGAAGAGAAAATGTTAGTATCATGCAAAGAAAGGAAGAGAAAGAGAGGAGGACTCAGACGTGACTAAGCAATTGTCGAACACAGGAAACGGAAAACAATTATCAGTGGTATTTATTCCTTTTAGGCAATATTTTCTGCAACAATATATTTCTTTTGTAAAAAAAAAAAGTATAAAAAAAACATTTACAAAAAAATTCAACAGCAACCATTAATAAAAGGCAAAATGCTATTTACAATTCTGGCTAAAAAGTTTTTATATAATCTGAACTGGTCTATATAACTAGTCTGGAGTATTTGCAAATAACCAGCCCCAAAGCAAATACTTATCTAAGATTTGAAGTATTTGAAAACATAAAATCAAAAACAACGTTTGATCCATGTATCCTTGAACACCTTGATAAATCATATTTCTTAAAAATCTGAAAATTAAGTTCATATACAATAAGATGGATACAATGGAGTCAGAAGGCTGAGCGGTGAGGGAGTCGGGCTAGTAATCAGAAGGTTGCCGGATCGATTTCCCGCCGTGCAATATGACGTTGTGTTCTTGGGCAAGGCACTTCACCCTACTTGCCTCGGGGGGAATGTCCCTGTACTCGTGTAAGTCGCTCTGGATAAGAGCGTCTGCTAAATGACTAAATGTAAATGTAAATTACAATACCCCTTAAGTCGCTGAATATCACTATTCACTTTTAGAATCCTGTAGATTTAGCCACTACTGGCAGAATTAGCAACCAAAGTTTGTGTGTGTGTGTAGGTATGTGTTCAGGCATATTTGGCAAATATACAATTTTCTTTGCAAAAATATGCACACATACACCTTAAACACTGCACACATACACATCTCTCTATCAGTGTTGCTGTGGGGGTGCACCGTCCGTGACAGGACATATAAATGATGTGTGTGTGGGTACAGTGTAAAAAGGAAACAAGGCATAAGCACAACGTGTTCCAACTACACACACACACACACACACACACACACACACACACTCTTTCTCTCTCTCTAATCTCAGGCACCACAGAGAGGAGCAGTAAGAAACACAAATGGCTCCATGTTCAGACCAGACACACCGGAGGTGAGTTCGATTTACTTCTAATCCACACTGAGGCTTGTTACTTTGGTTTAAGATCGCTGCGAGAGGCAAATCAAGTGCACCCCAAGTGTTAGCGCAGCTAAAGTCTCTAACCCGTCACAGCCTGTTGTCGCGGAGACAGCTATAGCATCAAGTGTCAGGTTGGGTCAGTGGTTGGTTGCCATGGTGATGGTACTGGATGTTGCCCCCCCCCCCCACCCCACCCCATGTCGTCTATCCGTTTAGCTTCCACAAGTTGCTGTGGTGACCACCACGCCCCCCTCCCTCCAATAACCCCTACTCTCCCCCGCCCGACCGGCCAAGCTCGCTGCCGTTGACGCCTTTGTGGCCACCATCGCCCCCGTCGCCGTTGTCGTGGCGATGGTTGCCGTGGGAAGCGTCCGACAGTACCTCGTGCTCCAGGGTGTCGAAGCGGACGGCGGACTCCAGCTTGTCGCCGGGGCGACGGCACAGGCAGCACAGGATCTTGCGGAAGGTGCGGAGCATGTCTTTGTCCCTGAAGGAGTAGATGATGGGGTTCACCAGTGAGTTACACTCAGCCAGGACCAGGCTATACTTCTCATAACGCAGCACCTGGCAGGAGTCACAGCCCAGCCCGTCCAGCAGGAGGACCACCAGCCCTGGGGTCCAGCACACCACGAAGCAGCCTGGAGGAGGAGGGGGAGGAGGGAGAGAGGAGGGAGAGGAGGGAGGAGGGAGAGGAGGAGGGAGAGAGAGAGGAGGGAGAGGAGTAGGGAGAGGAGGAGGGAGAGAGAGAGGAGGGAGAGGAGGGAGAGAGAGAGGAGGGAGAGGAGGAGGGAGAGAGAGAGGAAGAGGGAGAGGAGGAGGGAGAGAGAGAGGAGGGAGAGGAGGAGGGAGAGGAGGAGGGAGAGAGAGAGGAGGGAGAGGAGGGAGGAGGGAGAGGAGGAGGGAGAAGGAGAGGAGGGAGAGGAGGAGGGAGAGGAGGATGAGGGAATGGTGAGAGAGGAAGGAAGGAAGGAAGGAAGGAAGGAAGGAAGGAAGGAAGGAAGGAAGGAAGGAAGGAAGGAAGGAAGGAAGGAAGGGAGGGAGAAGAAGAGGAAAGGCACAAAGAAAGGGAGGGAGGAAAAGAGAGCAGAAAGGAGGTTTGAAGGAGTTGAAGAGAGGAAAGAGTGGGGAAAGGAGAGAGAGGTTGTAATTGAGCTGTAACACACACACACACATTTCAGTGTGTGGTTTCGGGTTGGTCTTTTGGATCAGATTTCATTGTGATAATACCTAATTACACAATGTAACAGCTCAGGAATTCTCACACACACACAAAATATGGCTTTTTCATGCACATAAATTCACGCAAAACAAGGATACTGATACCTAAAAGAATGTGCAAGGACAGTAAAACAACCGCACACACTCGGACACACAGGAGAGGAGAGAGAGAAGAGGAGGGAGAGGGGAGGAGAGGGGAGGGGAGGTGAGAGGGGAGAGGAGAGAGAGGGGAGGTGAGAGGGGAGAGGAGAGGGGAGAGGAGAGAGAGGGGAGGAGAGAGAGGGGAGGAGGGAGAGGGGAGGAGGGAGAGGGGAGGAGAAGGGAGGGGAGGTGAGAGGGGAGAGGAGAGAGAGGGGAGGTGAGAGGGGAGAGGAGAGGGGAGAGGAGAGGAGAGAGAGGGGAGGAGGGAGAGGGGAGGAGGGAGAGGGGAAGAGAAGGGAGGGGAGGAGAAGGGAGGGGAGGTGAGGGGAGAGGAGGGAGGAGGGAGAGGGGAGGAGAAGGGAGGGGAGAGAGGAGACAGTAGAGAGGAGAGTGTTTTCATATGGTGGTGGTTTAACTATGCAGCTCCGTCTGTCTGGACATGCTCAGAGTTTCCAAACGCACAATCACACACACAATCACACACACACACATGGGAACACACTAACACAAACACTATAGGATTTAGGTTAGCCCGTTCGGAAAACTGTTGACAGGAGCAGTACTAAGAATGTCAATGTAGCTGTACTTACTTGAACTTGAACACACACACACTTTCAAGGAAGACATAATCGCTAAACACATACACATTTGTGGCATGCAAATAGTTTCTATTTAGTGTGTGTGTGTGTGTGTGTGTGAGGAAGAGATAAAGTGGGAAACATTTAACATTCCTGAACTTGAGGAATTTAATCAGGAACTAAAACATGGGAGGATGGGAAGAAGGAGTGAAGAGAGGAAAGAGAGGAGAGGAGAGGAGGGAAGGAGAAGAGGAGAGGAGGAAAGGAGGACAGGAAGGAAGGAGGAGAGGGGGGGAGGAGGAGGGGAGGAGGAGAGGGAGGGGTGGAGGAGGAAAGGAGAGAAGGAGGAGAGGAGAGAAGGAGGAGAGGACAGAAGGAGGAGAGGAGGGAAGGAGGAGAGGATGTAAGGAGGAGAGGAGGGAAGGAGGAGAGGAGGGACGGAGAGATGGAGGAGGAGAGGAGAGAAGGAGGAGAGGAGGGAAGGAGAGGTGGAGGAAAAGAGGAGAAGAGCGGTGAAGGACGAAAGGAGAAGACAGAGGGGCAGGAGAGAGGGGGAGGAGAGAGGAGGAGGGGGGAGGAGAGAGGAGGGGGGGGAGCAAGGGGAGAGCAAAGGAAGAGGAGAAGGGAAAAGGAAAGGAGTAGAGAGGATTGGATAACGGGGAAAGATTGATCACGTCAACCGAACATCAACAGCTAAGAGAGGAAATATCAGGCAAGGGAAAGGGGGGAGGGGAGGCAGGGGGAAGGAAGGAGGGGGTAAAGGGGAGGAGGGAGGTGGAGGGAAGGAGGGGGTAAAGGGGGGGAGGGAAGGAGGGGGTAAAGGGGAGGAGGGAGGGGGAGGGAAGGGGGGGTAAAGGGGAGGAGGGAGGGGGAGGGAAGGAGGGGGTAAAGGGGAGGAGGCAGGGGGAGGGAAGGAGGGGGTAAAGGGGAGGAGGCAGGGGGAGGGGGAGGGAAGGAGGGGGTAAAGGGGAGGATGAGGGAGGGGGAGGGAAGGAGGGGGTAAAGGGGAGGAGGCAGGGGGAGGGAAGGAGGGGGTAAAGGGGAGGAGGCAGGGGGAGGGGGAGGGAAGGAGGGGGTAAAGGGGAGGATGAGGGAGGGGGAGGGAAGGAGGGGGTAAAGGGGAGGAGGCAGGGGGAGGGAAGGAGGGGGTAAAGGGGAGGAGGGAGGGGGAGGGAAGGAGGGGGTAAAGGGGAGGAGGGAGGGGGAGGGAAGGAGGGGGTAAAGGGGAGGAGGGAGGGGGAGGGAAGGAGGGGGTAAAGGGGAGGAGGGAGGGGGAGGCAGGGGGAGGGGAACCAGTGTCTGGTTGAACGAGTCAAGACAAGCAAGAGAATGTTTGCAGTGTATATGTCCATGTGGATGTTTGTGTATGTGTGTGTGTGTGCGTGTGTGAGTGTGTGTATGTGTGCGAGTGTGTGTATGTGTGCGTGTGTGAGTGTGCGTGTGTTTTACATGCTGTTTGGATAAAGAGCCAAAATGTAAATGTGAAATGCTGCTAATTCCTGAATGTGTGTTAATGTGTCTTTTATGTCTGTGTGTGTGTATATGCTTGTGTATGTTTATGTGTGATCGTGCATGTTTACCAGTGTATGTTTATGCGTGGGTGTGTTTACGTGTGTGGGTACCAACATACACACACCTCCCGCACCCCCCCCCCCTCCTCACCCAGGATCATGGACACGGTCTTCATCAGGTTCACCACCGTCTCCTTGTGCCGGGCCTGCGTGGTGTGCTGACTCATCCTCTGGCTCTTCCTCCGCACGTACACGAAGATCCTCGTGTAAACGGCCAGCATGATGGAGAAGGTGAGCAGGTTGAGCAACGCCCAGAACACCAGGTAGCTGCGGCTGTAGAGCGGAGCCATGGTGGAGCAGTTGGGCAGGTCGCACATGCAGTGCCAGCCCATGGTAGGAACCAGGCCCATGACGATGGCCAGGGCCCAGATCCCTGCGATCAGGAGGCCCACCCGCCGGTTGGTCATCTTGCTGTGCAGCTGCATGGTGAAGATGGTCTGGTGACGCTCCACGGCAATGGCCAGAAGGTTGACCACGGAGGCGGTCAGGCTGGTGTCGATCAGGCCCTGCCGGATGAACCACTGGGTGGGCGACAGCTTAATGGTCCAGGGGCCGGTGTGGAACATGAGGTGGAGGTAGGAGATGCCTGGAAATGGGGGGCGGACTGCATCAGTACTGTACTAATACTGCATCAGTACTGTACTAATACTATACTAAGTCTGCATCAGTACTGTACTAATACAGCATCAGTACTGTACTAATACTGCATCAGTACTGTACTAAGACTATACTAAGACTGCATCAGTACTGTGTGAAAGAAATGTTGGGCCTATGTACAATGAATTTGTTTTAGGAGAAGTTACAGTTGGATAAGAAGCTTGTTGACACAATACAATGTATGTTGATTCAACTCATTTGGTAGAGACGCCACCTGCAGTTTTATAACACCTAACTAGGAGACATGAAGTCTAGGAGACGTGAAGTCTGGGTGACCTGAAAGAGTTGTTGTCACCTGGGGGGAAGAGACAGTTGGTCTGAAGACCATGTGGATTCAACTGTATTGTTCTAAGGATTTAACCAATGACAGAAGAGATTTGGTATAGCTTCATGTCTGTAGGATGGACCAATGACTTTTGAGAACTGTTGTATCTATAAAATGGTCTGTTGAAGAATGTTCTGGGGGGTTCAGGGCCATCAGCTGAGTAGTGCTGGTGGGCTGGATTCTCCCGGTTCCATTCTAGAATGCTAGATGGAGCTGTATGGGATTGTCTTTGTCTTATTGTCTTATGTTTGTGTGCTGATGATGTTATGTGTTACCTTACCTATGTAAGGTAACGTTATTATGTTTACATCTACGTCAAATAAACATTAACTATACTTCACCGACCAGCTTGAACGATTGATTCTCTCAAAAACTTCCACGACAACTGTACTAATACTGCATCAGTTCTGTACTAAGACTGCATCAGTACTGTACTAATACTATACTATGTACTATACAGTACTCCTAGAGTACTCCAGTACTCCTACAGTACTCCTTCAGTACTCCTCCAGTACTCCTACAGTACTCCAGTATTCCTACAGTACTACAGTAACACAACAGTACTCCTACAATACTACAGTAACACTACAGTAAAACTACAGTAACACTACAGTACTCCTCCAGTACTCCTGCAGTACTCCTCCAATACCTACCAGAGAACAGGTCAGCAGCGGCCAGGTTTCCCAGCAGGTAGTAGATGGGGTAGTGAAAGCGGCGGTTGATGAAGATGGCCGTCATGACGAGGATGTTGGAGAGGATGACGATGACACACACCGTCAGGCCGAGGCCCACCACCATGTAGTCACGGCGACGCCAGTGGTCGCTGATGATCTTCCCGCTCTCGTTGTAGAAAAACTTCACAGTTTCGTTGTCGTAGCACCTGTGGGCGTCGGCCATCGCCTGGGTGGGCGGAATGGTGGCGGCCATCTGGCCAATGAGATTGGAGCTGGGGGAGTGGGCGGGACTTCAGAGGAATGGGCCAATGGGGTTGGCTGAATGCTTGAGAGGGAAGGGGCGTATGAAAGGGGCGGGGTTAGAGCTACATGCAGACTTTCCCTATTGGTGGGTTGTGTATGGACATGCCAACAGATGTTTGATTGACATGTCTCTCCTCCAATGGTGCAGATCTGTGTGTGAAGGATCAATAACAATATTTTAGACAAGAGCTGCACATTCTCAGACAATAACACACACACACACACAAAATACAAAAAATTAAATCCATTCAAGCTCTAGAAAAATCTTTTAGGAGAGAAACAAAGAGCCAGCTGTAATAGTCTTCAGTGTCAAGGTTGTGTGTGTGTGTGTGTGTGTGTGTGTGTGTGTGTGTGTGTGTGTGTGTGTGTGTGTGTGTGTGTGTGTGTGTACAAACCATCCACAGCCTTGACCCCCTCCCCCCACAACCCCCCCCCCCCCACACACAGAACACACACACCCCTCTCCGTCAGCTACAGACACAGTGAGGCAGTTCTCTACTGTACAGACACACCTCAGAATTACACAATCACCCGTGTAACCCAATCTCTATCTAAACACACACACACACACACACCCAAACATGCAAACATATCCCTACTGACCCACTCTCCGACAGAGGGAGGTTGAGCGACGGAACTGGAGAGGGAGGGAAACAGAGAGAGAGTTGAACTAACTCTGACTAAAGATCAGGAATGTAGAGGGAGTGTTTGTGGTGGTTGTGTGTGTGCGTGTAGTTGAGTGTGTGTGACGTGTATTCCTGCACACGTGTTCTATATTGTGTGTGTCCTAGGGTCTCTTACAGTGTGTGTGTTGAAGTGTCCTATAATATGTGTGTGTGTATGGGTGTGTGTGTTCAGGAACTGAAACATCCAGCTGTCTACACTCACAAACCCCTCCCACTAACCCAGCTAAACCCCTCCCACACTGAGCTGTCAATCAAATATCTGGGTCCTCTGGTCAACTCATGTCATCTCAATACTGGAACTGAAACACTGCCTCTCTCTCCTCAGTTCTCATGTCTCTCCTCTCTCTACCCTCAGTTCTCATGTCCCTTTCCCTTCTCTCCCCTCCCCCCTTCCCCGTACCTCTCTCAGTTCTCATGTCTCTTCAAAAAGACACAGGGCCCAGTTACACACACACACACACACCTCTGCAGGAGACGTGACAGTGGCATCCGTGCTTCTTAGGTGCCTCTCTCTCCTCTCTCTCCCCTCTCTCTCCTCTTTCTCCCCTCTCTCTCCTCTCTCTCTCCCCCCTCTCTCCCCTCTCTCTCTTAGGTGCCTCTCTCCTCCCTCTCAGTTCTCATGTCTCTCTTCCCTCTCTCTCTCTCTCTCTCTCTCTCTCTCTCTCTCAGTTCTCATGTCTCTCTTCCCTCTCTCTATCTCACTTCCTCCATCAGTTCACACAGGATGTCTATGTGTCTGATGACACCAGCCATTTATAAAGCAGTTCAGCATCTGTTCTGAATCTGACGAGGACGTCTACCATGATACCATGACGACCCCTCTGCCTCTGACACACACCCGCTAACAAACAAGCACGGGGGGAATGTCCCTGTACTTACTGTAAGTCGCTCTGGATAAGAGCGTCTGCTAAATGACTAAATGTAAATGTAATGAACTGGTTCAGGAAACAGCAGTTTGAATCCTAACCTGTTATTACCAGAGAAGACACACCCACTGTGCCAGATCTCTCTCTCCTTCCTTCCCCTCTCTCATGACCTGTTAGAATTAACCCATAAGTACTACAAACCGTGCATGTGCGTGTGTGTGGGTGTGTGTGTGGGTGGGGGGGATATTTACCAATATAGATAACGCACGTTCACTTGTGATGGACCAGTAAGGCGACCACAGGCAGATGCTGAAAACGAAAACAAGAGCAGCCCGCGTGTTGTTCCGAGAAACGAAAAGTCGTTTGGAACACCTACAACACGTTTTGTAACACACACACACAGTTCAACTCGAAAAGCACGATGTGACTATTTCACCCCACCTCTATGAGGTGGGGAAAAAGAGACTCTGACCTATGCAAATTACTATTTCATTATCTCCTCCTCGAGGCGCGTGCTTGAACACCAGGGCGTGGGTACAGGCCTTGGTGAGTGTGTAACGCGTGAACGTGTAAATTCCCACCGGTGATTGGCAGGACACCGACAAAACACTCCTGTTGCGCACAAACGCTCAGTAGAGTAGGTATCGGTCTAATGTACATTGTCCACTGTCTCCCGTCCCACCGAAGTAGTACATCTGTCCTTGTGTCTAACTGAGGAATGTTATTAATAAAGTTGCACCAAGCTGAAAAGCTCCATGTTTTGCATGCTGACACATGAAGCGCGCTCTCTTACTTATAGGCACTCCACAGCTGCCACTGCACGCGAGCCAACCCGCATCACCCACACACGCGCGCGCTTACCCATACTCGCGCCTTCTCGGAACAAGTTCGGAAAAAGGCGAAGGAGTGAGAGGTGAAAAGATTCGCAATAACCTTGCATTTTGACTCACACAAGCGAAAAAAAAAGATCTTAATTTCCACAAAAGCATTTTAGAAACAAGTTAATTAAAAACAACAAGTTACGGATATGGATGGTACCGCCCATGTTGGCAGTCGCAGAGCTTTACCTTTCACAAACTGCACTGAAAAAGTTTGGCTTTGTTTGAACGTAACTATTCAACATGTATCTTACCGTGTTCCCGTTCCAGTCACTCCACCATGTAAAACCTCCAGGTTGAAAACTAGTCTTTTCTCTCAAATACAAAGTTGGCCGAAAATCACGTTCCTTTCTCCAGTTTCGAGTGACGTTGGTCGTCGGAGAGTTTACCTGTCCGTAACGAGCTCTCTAACCGGGGAGGGTGGGGGTAGGAACGAAGGGCGCGGCAGACTCGGTGACATCCGACAGACAATAGGAACATCGGTGTGTTCCGCTCAACCTGGGCGGCCGAGTTCCCACCCCCATGGCTTCCCTTGGTTGGACGTGCGCAACACAGGAACCAATAGGCAGAGTCAGTTTGGTGATTGACAATGTAGGTGCAAGTGTGGACTGAAGACTTCCGTCTGATGTATGACGTTTCGACGAAGCGTTGAGATGAAAGTTAAGAATTAAAACTGTGTTTCTACAATAAAAATTATTGAACTGTGTGAGGAAACAGGTAGTTAATGGAAAGGTTAGCTTTGTCAACGGACGCCAGATAATAAAAGACGATGGATGTGATGAGTAGGGGGGAGATGGTGATAATCATGTGATCGGAATGATGAAGATAATTGGCCTCAGTACCTTGGTATCGATGAAAACAGAATGTTTGGTGCGTTCTGTCTTTGTATTGACACAAACCTTGTTTATTCGGAGTATGGTCTATGACTCCGTTGGCATGCTTGTTAGGAAGCATTTCTATACGTGTTTATACAAGAATGGGAAGAAAAGGTACTGATACTAATCAGATCAGTTGTGTGTGTATACACTACAGGTTGTGTGTAGTTACTGTTAAGTCAGAACCCTTAACGTTTCCACAGGAAGTGGTTTGGCAGGCTTTTCTGTAGCTAGGCAACCTACATGAGCTCACCCATGTGAACGATTACACACGTACGCATGCTCACGCAAACAAACACACACACACACACACAAAAACACAAATAAGAGAAGGGACGAACACCCAATAAAACAGCATTCAACCAGAACTCCTTAGCGTGACAGAGCCTGTGTGTTTGTGTGTGTTTGTTTCAATCTACAGTTGTTGTGCAGATGTGAACAAGCCTGTGAGACCGTGACTGTGTGTGTGTGTCCCTGTGACTGTGTGTCCCCGTGATTGTGTGTGTGCTAATCACAGATGGGATTGCTTATTGACATCTGGAATACATTTAGTGGGTACCTTGATGTCCCAATGATGTTTCCCTCCTTCCTCCCTCCCTCCCCTCCTCCCTCCCTCCCCTCCTTCCTCCCTCCCCTCTCTTTATCCCCCCTCCTCCCTGCCACCTTAACCGTAGTCACCTTCAGATGTGTGTGTTACCCCTCACCACCTCTCTCTCTCTCTCTCTCTCTCTGATGACATCATCCCCCCACACATTCTCTGTTCCTCTGATGTCATTCTGCAGTGTGTGATGTCATTCTGCAGTGTGTGATGCTGATGCAGTGGGACAACTTCAGCTGGAACTTTAGGATTTACTGCTGCAACAAGACATGTGTACTAGTCATGTGACTAAACACACGCACACACACTAAACCACAGTTACCTCAACTCTTCCACAATCACACCCTACAATAAGCTTATACTCCAACTCTCCCACAATCACACCCTACAATAAGCTTATACTCCAACTCTCCCACAATCACACCCTACAATAAGCTTATACTCCAACTCTCATTTTCAGCCTTTGTTCTGTTTTTCTTTCCTCCCCTATTGACTCAGTAAGGGCCACTGCAGGGGATCCTGTGTTAGACAGGTGGTAACCAAGACACACACAGGGGACACACAGGGGACACACAGGGGACACACAGGGGACACACAGGGGACACTGCAGGGGATCCTGTGTTAGACAGGTGGTAACCAAGACACACACAGGGGACACACAGGGGACACACAGGGGACACTGCAGGGGATCCTGTGTTAGACAGGTGGTAACCAAGACACACACAGGGGACACACAGGGGACACACAGGGGACACTGCAGGGGATCCTGTGTTAGACAGGTGGTAACCAAGACACACACAGGGGACACACAGGGGACACACAGGGGATCCTGTGTTAGACAGGTGGTAACCAAGACACACACAGGGGACACACAGGGGACACACAGGGGACACTGCAGGGGATCCTGTGTTAGACAGGTGGTAACCAAGACACACACAGGGGACACACAGGGGACACACAGGGGACACACAGGGGACACACAGGGGACACACAGGGGATCCTGTGTTAGACAGGTGGTAACCAAGACACACACAGGGGACACACAGGGGACACACAGGGGACACTGCAGGGGATCCTGTGTTAGACAGGTGGTAACCAAGACACACACAGGGGACACACAGGGGACACACAGGGGACACACAGGGGACACACAGGGGACACTGCAGGGGATCCTGTGTTAGACAGGTGGTAACCAAGACACACACAGGGGACACACAGGGGACACACAGGGGACACTGCAGGGGATCCTGTGTTAGACAGGTGGTAACCAAGACACACACAGGGGACACACAGGGGACACACAGGGGACACACAGGGGACACACAGGGGACACACAGGGGATCCTGTGTTAGACAGGTGGTAACCAAGACACACACAGGGGACACACAGGGGACACACAGGGGACACTGCAGGGGATCCTGTGTTAGACAGGTGGTAACCAAGACACACACAGGGGACACACAGGGGACACACAGGGGACACACAGGGGATCCTGTGTTAGACAGGTGGTAACCAAGACACACACAGGGGACACACAGGGGACACACAGGGGACACTGCAGGGGATCCTGTGTTAGACAGGTGGTAACCAAGACACACACAGGGGACACACAGGGGACACACAGGGGACACACAGGGGACACACAGGGGACACACAGGGGATCCTGTGTTAGACAGGTGGTAACCAAGACACACACAGGGGACACACAGGGGACACACAGGGGACACTGCAGGGGATCCTGTGTTAGACAGGTGGTAACCAAGACACACACAGGGGACACACAGGGGACACACAGGGGACACACAGGGGACACACAGGGGATCCTGTGTTAGACAGGTGGTAACCAAGACACACACAGGGGACACACAGGGGACACACAGGGGACACTGCAGGGGATCCTGTGTTAGACAGGTGGTAACCAAGACACACACAGGGGACACACAGGGGACACACAGGGGACACACAGGGGACACACAGGGGACACTGCAGGGGATCCTGTGTTAGACAGGTGGTAACCAAGACACACACAGGGGACACACAGGGGACACACGGGACACACAGGGGACACACAGGGGACACTGCAGGGGATCCTGTGTTAGACAGGTGGTAACCAAGACACACACAGGGGACACACAGGGGACACACAGGGGACACTGCAGGGGATCCTGTGTTAGACAGGTGGTAACCAAGACACACACAGGGGACACACAGGGGACACACAGGGGACACTGCAGGGGATCCTGTGTTAGACAGGTGGTAACCAAGACACACACAGGGGACACTGCAGGGGATCCTGTGTTAGACAGGTGGTAACCAAGACACACACAGGGGACACTGCAGGGGATCCTGTGTTAGACAGGTGGTAACCAAGACACACACAGGGGACACTGCAGGGGATCCTGTGTTAGACAGGTGGTAACCAAGACACACACAGGGGACACTGCAGGGGATCCTGTGTTAGACAGGTGGTAACCAAGACACACACAGGGGACACTGCAGGGGATCCTGTGTTAGACAGGTGGTAACCAAGACACACACAGGGGACACTGCAGGGGATCCTGTGTTAGACAGGTGGTAACCAAGACACACACAGGGGACACTGCAGGGGATCCTGTGTTAGACAGGTGGTAACCAAGACACACACAGGGGACACTGCAGGGGATCCTGTGTTAGACAGGTGGTAACCAAGACACACACAGGGGACACTGCAGGGGATCCTGTGTTAGACAGGTGGTAACCAAGACACACACAGGGGACACACAGGGGACACACAGTAGACACTGCAGGGGATCCTGTGTTAGACAGGTGGTAACCAAGACACACACAGGGGACACACAGGGGACACACAGGGGACACTGCAGGGGATCCTGTGTTAGACAGGTGGTAACCAAGACACACACAACTTGTAGTTTATGTAGAAGTAACCACAACCACCAACAACCACAGGTTATGTTGAAATAACCATGACTACCAACAACCATAGGTTATGTTGAAGTAACCATAACTACCAACAACCATAGGGGCCATTGTGTATGTTCAGTTTACTTTATTAATCCTCAAGAAGTGTTCATGGTAACTCGAAATGTACAATCACAGAACAAGTGTATATAGTGTATATACACTAGTGTATCAACAAAACATTATAATTAGTATTATAAAAACACAGGTAACACAGTAGAATGTACATTGATGCATCAGAATAGGTGAAGCCACTGACCCTGTTTGGAATATAACCCAGAATAAAGTCTGAATCAATATATTACTATAACAATGCTGATAGAATGCACCACTGTGTATATAGTTAATGAATACCTATAGAAAAATATGTCATCTTGTAATTAGGCAAAAAGTTCTGGTATGCGTGAATTATGTGTGTGAGTGTGTGTAAGATGTTCTTATGTATGAGTGTGTGTGAACCACGAGCGGGGTTGTTTCCATGGAGACCCATGTTGTGTTCCTCCAGGAGGAACTACTCTACCTGGCACAGGGACACTGAGGATGAGTAAACAAACCTAAACGCTGGGTAGAGGGGTTTAGAGAAGGTGGTGATGAACGTATACAGGCGGGTTATTGTGTCAGAGGAGATGCTGTAGAAGGACAGAACACCAGCTGGCCAGTCCAGGTAAACTCCTACTCTGCTACGCTGAGATCTGACATGTATTGAAGTCTCTTCACGATTGTGATGAGCAGAGATATAATCCTTAGACCAGCCCAGACACCAGAATATGTCATTGTCTCCAAGTCTACAGGCATCACCCCTCCCTCTCCTCCTGATGCTTCTATACGTCACTCCGAACAGAACCTGCCCCTCCACCTCCACCTCCCAGTAATGGCGTCCAATCAGACCCTCTGTACACAGCACCTGCTGCACTTCATCAAACCTCTCTGGGTGATCAGGATACGGCTGGTCCTTCATCACCAACTCCACACTCCTGTTGTCCTCAGACAGAGAGAGTTTTCTGT
Organism: Hypomesus transpacificus; assembly: GCF_021917145.1. Classification (NCBI taxonomy): domain Eukaryota; kingdom Metazoa; phylum Chordata; class Actinopteri; order Osmeriformes; family Osmeridae; genus Hypomesus; species Hypomesus transpacificus. The sequence continues at coordinate 10,511,220 of NC_061080.1, forward strand.
GAGCTGTGTTTGGGTCCAGTGTAAGATCAGAGGCATCTACAGAACAGAGGAGAGAGGCTGGATCAGAACTGTGTGTCTGGATGTTTACATTTCCATCTGGTCAGTGAGTGAGAGGTTGTTTCTGTCAGATGATCATGTCTGATTTTCAGTCTGAGGATTCTGGGATTGAACCCAGTAAGAGTGGAAGCATTACTGACAAGCAACACTGTGACGCAAGTTATAGTTAACTGCCTCTGTGCATGTAAGAGAGTGTGTGTTTGTCTGTGTGTCAGTGGATACATGTGTCAGTATGTACTGTATGTGTGTATCTCTAACCCCACCACACACAAACACTATATATCAACATCAAGTGTCAATGTTTGATGTACTGAGGTACAAAACAATACTTACACTTCTTAAGCAGCTGTGGTTTCACCCAGATCTCTTCATTATGGTCCACACTGTGGGAGAAAGAGAGGAACAGACAGTGACACACATATTACACACGCACACACACACACTCACACACACACACACACACATAGCCGGTGTATGAAAGTGGTCAGGAAGTAGGGATGGGTATTGATAAGATTGTAACTATTCAGATTCCTTATCAATTCCTGCTTATCAATTTGATTCCTTATCGATTCTCTTATCGATTCTTATTGGGCAAGGGGGGGGGGGGGGGGGGGGGGGGGTGGAGAGCACAAACGGCTTTATATAAATACATTTTCTTTTATATAATTTTCTATAATGCTGCACACCATATACAGTATGTATACATACACATTTACATTTTTCCGTTGCTCTTCTTCTACACTTCTATTAGCTACGTTAGCTTAGCTATAGAATCTTCCATTTTCAGCCAAGGTCAAATCATATAATATGACAGTGTCAAACATCGGCCATTCTGTTAAACAATTAAAATGTGTGTGTGTGTGGGGGGGGTGCTACCAAATCTCACGCCAAGGTTTTGGGAAAAGTTGGCAGCCCTGGTTCAAATGCTTCTTCATATTTGTTGTATTTCCTCCCTCGGACAACATTTTTAACACGCATTACAAGTAGCGTTGTTGTCATTTTGTCGTGTGAAATACAACCAAACTTTAGAACACTTCTGCCTGAACCTTCTGCAGTCTGAATGAACTATAAAACTTGGCGCATGCGCAACGGCACAGAGGACCGTTAGCAGAATCGTTAAAGAATTTGGCTGACGATTCCAAGGAATTGATTAACTGGGAACCGGTTCTAAACAAAAACCGGTTCTCGATACCCATCCCTATCAGGAAGAGAGATCATTACCAAAGTAAAGGGACTTGGCTGTGTGTGCTGAGTGACAGTACAAACTACATATCAGGACCTGACTGTTCTCACCACGTATATGTCTATGGTCCTCACACCAACATGAGAAACACAAAGAACATCAAAACACAAACAGCTTCTGTAACCAGGCGACCAGAACATTAACAAAACATAATTCTATAACAATCAACAACTACTCAGCATTAAACATGGCAAATGAAGAGGAATATATCAGTGACCAACACTAACTTGAGTTTCTCCAGTTTACAGAGTGGACCAGAGAGAACTGTGTCTCCTGGGTGATTGTAGCTCAGGTCCAACTTTCTCAGATGGCAGTTTGAGCTGAGAGCTGAAGCCAGAGAAGCACAGCCTTCCTCTGTGACTCCACAGAACGACAGCCTGCAGAAAGAAGTCATCAGGACGTTACAACACTGCTGCCCTCTGCTGGTGGGTGTTGTTGACATCACTGGGTACATTGTTGACTGACATACATTTACTTCTTCAACATGTTCTATGTGTCCCTGTCTGGTTCCATGTGTGTCTGATCACTGACCTCAGGATCTCCAGTCTACAGTGTGGACTCTTAAGTCCATCAGAGAGCAGCTTCACTCCTGAATCCTGCAGGTTGTTGTGACTCAGGTCCAACTCTCTCAGACGGTAGTTTGAGCTGAGAGCTGTAGCCAGAGAAGCACAGCCTTCCTCTGTGACTCCACATAATGACAGCCTGCAGAGAGAAGTCATCAGGACATTACAACACTGCTGCCCCCTGCTGGTGGGTGTTGTTGACATCACTGGGTACATTGTTGACTGACATACATTTACTTCTTCAACATGTTCTATGTATCCCTGTCTGATTCCATGTGTGTCTGATCACTGACCTCAGGATCTCCAGTCTACAGTGTGGACTCTTCAGTCCATCAGAGAGCAGCTTCAGGTCCCTCAACATGTTCTATGTATCCCTGTCTGATTCCATGTGTGTCTGATCACTGACCTCAGGATCTCCAGTCTACAGTGTGGACTCTTCAGTCCATCAGAGAGCAGCTTCAGGTCCAACGCGCTCTGGTGACAGCCTGAGCTGAGAGCTAAAAAGAACTTTCTTCCATAGCCCTCCAAGTCCCACCTGTTCAACCTAAATCAGACATGAGGAAACACATGACAACATGAAGATTTACTAGTAGACAGGAGTGATAATTCGATTATACATTGCATAAAAGTTCAAATGCATCTATAGTCGAAAGTATTTTCAATGACAGTGTTACCATAACATGATCATGCTCATTATAACATCCTCTGCCAGTGACAGTCTATGTCCATCAATGTGTACTGGGTTATATTAATGTAAAGACTCCTCAGAATCAGTGGCTCCATCTTCCATCTGGACCTCCTCTACAGGTACTGACCTCAGTGGCTCCAGTTGAGACGCGAGAGCACAGATCATATTCAGTGCAGGGCCGGACTGGCCATCGGGGATACCGGGAGAATCCCCGGTGGGCCGACGGGGTTGGGATGGGATTTTCCCCCCAGTCCGTCCCTGATTCAGCGGACCATAGTTCACTTCCTCCTCACTGCAGGACAAAGAAAGGATTATTTCATGTCTTATCTTATCTTCATTTTCATCATCATCAGTATCATGATGATCACCATCAGACACTCTAATCCCGTCCAGGTGCAGCTCTCTCAGAGAACTGTCTGGTGACTGGAGGGAGGAGGCCAGTGATACACAGTCCTCATGTCTGAACAAGCCAGTCAGTCTGTAGAAACAGAACATTTATGAGCTGCAGTGTGGTGAAGTGGTTAAGACTGTTGACTAAGGGTTAAATAAAGAAAACAAATGAACGATAAATTTATTAACATGACAAAAAGACAATGAACTTGAAAAAACGCTGCGGCTTTAGACGTAGGCTTTTAAATTGGCGGAATAACGCTTAGCCTATTATGTGAAATAAAAAGTTTTTAAAAAAATTCATTGGACGAAATTAAAACATTGGTAGGCTATCCTCGATAAAAACTAAAGACACACATGGAAAATGGCCTGTTGCATATTAACTTGGATATTAACTTGGAACCGGAATCCTATAGGATACGGTGCGCCACCACACAATGCAAACATACATAGCCGATTACGGTAGCTCTACATGGCTACTGGTGAAATAAAAAATAAAAAAGCCACAACTGCATCAGCCGTACGCATTTTTCAGAAAAAATGGATGACCGAGCACCACCTCCAGCTGAACCTCGCCAAAATAGAACTTCTCATCATCCCGGCTAAACCCTCCATCTCCCATGATCTCTCAATCATCCTGCGATCTGCGACGGTGACCCCTTCATCCTCTGCCAGGAACCTCGGGGTCACCATGGATGACGAGCTCTTCCTCACGGCCCACATTGCTGCAGTCTCCCGGTTGTGTAGATTCACCCTCTACAACATCCGGAAGATCAGGAGATACCTGTCTACCTTTTTTGATTGTTTTCATCATTTCTAACATCACAACTATTAGAATTCACAACGCAACGGTTTTTCATTAAAAAAAAGTTTTTTTAAATTAAACTAGGCTTATAAGTATTCGAAAAAAGTATTCGAAAGTGCTGTCAAATGATTAAAATATTTTATTGCGATTAATCGCATTAATGTCATAGTTAACTTGTGATTTATCGCAATTAATTGCACATTTTGGCCATCAAGTGGTATTTCAGACTGGACGACATGCTGCGATGATAGCTCAGTTCACAACGGCAAAACACACAGATCACGCCCATCCCTACTAACCAACTGTCCAACAATGTGTTCATGTTTGTGTTGTCATCATGTGAAGACTCCTCTACAGGTACTGACCTCAGTGTCTCCAGTTTAGACTGTGGATCTCTCAGGGCAGCAAAGACAACCCTCAGGTCACCACTACCACATATCTTCTCCAGGTGCAGCTCTCTCAGACGACAGTCTGGTGACTGGAGGGAGGAGACCAGCGATTCACAGTCCTTACGTTTGAACTCCATGTTAGTCAGTCTGTAGAAACAGAACATTGATGAGCTGCAGTGTTGTGAAGTGGTTAAGACTGCTGACAGGAGGTCTCTTGGCAGCCAGGATTCACATCACACCTCTGTCATACATCTTTGTTTCTCCTGATACATAAAGATAATATTCCTGCTGTCTTTAAAGATCATTTTGTAGTGTTTACACTACTTTGATCAAATGTCCATACAGCCAGTGATGTACTACATGTAAAGTGTTTTTAGAGGTACTCTGATTTACTCTGCTCAGGTGAATATTGCTTTTTGAATGGTTACTATGGTAACCCAGCTATTAGTAACCATGAGTGGTAGACTTATATCAATTCAAACAACCTCCCCATCTCTCCTACCTTCTGTGTCCTATACTGTATCTGTATCTGAGTGGTCTGTAGAACAACTGAACTAAAGTATACTGCTTCATAACTGGCTCTCAGGGTGACCATGTTAAACTAACCAACTGTCCAACAATGTCTTCATGTTTGTGTTGTCATCATGTGAATACTCCTCTACAGCAGGGTTGGCAAGTAACTTGGGCTGCGGGCCAGTATTTTTCCTCGCCACTAGATGGCGGGCCAGAGTCTGGGTCACTGCCTATTTCGACGCTGCGATAGGTGCCCTTGCGATACGTGCACTCGCAACAACTAGGCCTACATGGCGAATGGGTAGGTCTACTACAAATAACTAATGATAATAAACCATGTGAATGAGCCCATTGGTGGTCTGTTTGAATAATTTCATTATTTTAACGAACTCTCTCTATCAACATGGTCGTCACTGTCATCCCAACATGGTGGGTCGTCATCGTTGGTGCACATAAAAACGGTCTCATCCAGTGAGAATAGGATTATAGGACCTAGTCAAGGTTTTGATGTGAGGTGAAATCGGAACTTCATATTAAACACGAAAATGTTTTGCATTAATTTCAGTGCAAAACAGTTTTTTAAGCATTATGTAGCCTAACCTAATATAATTATTACGTTGACTCATATTCTTATATTTTCCGGAAATGACAACCCAAATGTTTACCTGAAAGCACCTGCTAGCCCCTCCCTAGCGCCGCCCATGATAACTAGCCTTAACTATGGCTTTCTCCTCAGGCGATCTATCAGCCGTGAGGTGTAGCGATCATATGGTAGCGATGACATTGCGAAAAAATACTTCAGAAAAGTCAACAACACCATACCCAGTTTCCGGTCCCAAGGTAAAAGTCGACATGGGGGAAAAAACGATAAAAAATATATATTTTCTGAAACATTTTGACGGGCGAAATAAAATCGCTGGCGGGCCACAATTGGCCGACCCCTGCTCTAAGTACTGACCTCAGTGTCTCCAGTTCACAGTGTGGATCTCTCAGGGCAGCAAGGACATCACCCAGGTCACCACTACCTTTTTCAAAGTCAGTAAGATACAGGTTAACCATCTTCAGGTGCAGCTCTCTCAGAGGACAGTTTGGTGACTTTAGTGAGGAAGCCAGTGACGCAAATTCCTCATGGCTGAACATCATGTCAGTCAGTCTGTAGAAACAGAACATTCATGAGCTGCAGTGTGGTGAAGTGGTTAAGACTATTGACTGGAGGTCTCTTGGCAGCCAGGATTCACATCACATCCAGGGATCCCACAACTCCACAAACATCAAATGAAAGTCCATGATTGTAATATTAATGTTTGACTTAATGTTGAACTTACTAGATAAACAGACCACATAGTTTACCTTTAAACACGTATGTATTATTCTACAGCAAGGCTATATTCACATTGAATGGAAAACTGAGCTACTACATCCATCATGGTCAGAGTTGTCCGTTAGCAGCTGTAGCGGCTGTTAGCAAGAGCACGAGAAGCTCCGTTTCCGCTGCCCGCGGAGCTAACTGCTGCTCAGAAGAATGTCATTCCATAGCTAGCCTGACAACCGATCTGAACAAAACGGTAGCAGCCATACATTATATAATTATAATCCAGAGATAATCGCGAACAGAGTAAATGATGTCCTCGGCTCCTTCTCAATAGCTCTAATATTCACCACAATTATTGGGGAATATGTCTGCTCTGAAATGTCCCTCAACTTCACCACAGACGATGTGCCAGATACAATGCGAATCATTACAATAATTAGGGTGACCAGAGTCAGACGTCCTCTTTTACCCGGACATGTCCTCTGCGTCCGGCAGGGATTCAAAAATCGTCCGGGATTTTATCTCGTCGGATATTTGTGTTTCTCTGGGTCTTTCACAAACTAATTATTACGCCCGGCCTAATATGTTTGGGAAGTGTATCTCCCTTACGTTCCACCTTCTTGCCCAAGCTCTGACCGTAGAGAGAACTGTCATTGTTCAACAGCCTTTTCAGTGTTGCCAGATGCACGAAAATTATCCTCCAAATACGATGATTTTGAGCCTTTGGTATGATACCATTTCCAATTTGGCAACAATGTGAGCACCGTCTTTGTTGAATATATGAGGAGGACTGAACAGTGTCTTATATTTCTTATGTTAATATGTGACCATAAACAATTTATTATTTAGAATTTTGTATTTGTTATCATTGTTGCTTTAATATATGGATAAGACACATTAAAGACATTAAACAACCACTGAAAGCCACAGAAGCACTGGACTGAATGCCCCCAAAATTGCCCCTCCCCCCCCCCCCCCCCCACAACGCAATGAAACTCGTATTAAAAGTTTGTAAAAAAACACTTCTGGTTCTCTACATTTCTATTTGTGTAGTTCGCATTCAAAACATTTTTTTTTTAAACATAGAAAATGTGTTTATAAAGTTCATAGTGATTATGCCGAGTTAAATTTCATTAGCAGTGTAAAACTCCAAACAAAAATAAACATTGAATTAAATATGATTCAGATCATAACATGTGCTGCACTGCATGCAACTTTGAGATGAGTACCTACACAGCTTTTCTGCATCTCCTCACTGCTGGAACCAGTCTCTTCCGCCCCATCACATCTATGTTGTATTTCTTCAGGTCCATCTCATCCAGCTCGCCTTGTGACATCAGAAGTGCATTAGCCAGCGCTGAGCAGTGATCCTCTGAGAGAGCACGTTCATCACGATCTAGTGACATGAGGAACTGGTGAATGTCCTCATGTACTGAACTGTCTTTCATCTCAGTCAAGCAGAGGAAGAGGTTGACGTGCCTCTCTGGTGAGATATTCTCTACGTCTGGCTTCCTGAGGTATTTCCTCATCTCCTCATCAGTCTCTTAGCTGTTCTCTGTTTGGGGCAGAAGGCCTTGTAAGAGAGTCTGGTTGGACTCCAGTGAGATGCCAAAAAGGAAGCGGAGGAACAGGTCCAGGTGTCCATTCTTACTCTGAGAATAGAATAGAGCTTTATCCACGACTCTCTTCAGCAACTCATGCAGGGGCAGCTCTGCAGACACGTTCTCCAGGAAGGACTCCAGCGCACTGATGTTTTTTGGTGGCACAGCAATAGAACACATAGAGAGCAGCGAGGAACTCCTGAAAGCTCAGGTGCACAAAGCAGTACATCTTCTTCTTACAAAGCCTACGTTTTACCTTCAGGATTTCTGTGCACAGTCCACATTTCACTGTAGCTTCATCGACATCAATCCCACATTTTTTCAGGTCTTCCTCATAGAACACTACACTCCCCTTCACCATCTGTTCGACTGCTACCTGTCCTAGTTTCAGCATCAAGTCTTTTCTTAATTCTAAAACCTTCTCGTCATCCATGTTGGTTACATCCTGATACTTTTCGAATCCATGCTTCGTTTGAGTGATCAGGAAGTGAATGTGCATTTCAGTCAGACTTTGGGGGATATTTCCACTGTTGTTTTCTTTCAACATGTGTTCTAGGACCTTGGCGATAATCCAACACATGATAGGAATGTAACACATGATGTAAAGGCTCCTTGTCGTCCTGATGTGTTCGATAATTCTGTTGGCCAGGTCCTCATCATGAGAAAATCTCTTCCTGAAATATTCAAGCCTCTGTTCTTCTTTGAACCCTCGAACTTCTGTCATCAGGTTGATGTTGACAGTTCTGCGGGGGATCTGACTGGCTGCTGCAGGTCGGGAGGTTATCCAGAGGAGAGCAGAGGGAAGCAGATTCTTCTTCTTGATGTTGGTCAGCAGAACATCAACTGGACACTCCTTCATGACATCAGACACTCTCTAATTGTTCTGGAAATCCAGAGGACATCTGCTTTCATCCATCCCATCGAAGATGAACAGAACTTTGTGGTTGTTGAATTTCTCCACATCTTCTATGTCTTTAAGCTCTGGATGAAATGACTTCAGAAGACCTTGAAGACTGAAGTCACGCTTGATCAAATTCAGCTCTCGGAATGGAAGCACAAAGATGAAATCTATATCATTATTGGATTTCCCTTCTGCCCAGTCTAGGATGAACTTGTGCACTGAGAAGGTTTTTCCAATGCCAGCGATGCCTTTCGTCAGCACAGTCAAGATCTTTCTCTGTTGTTTATCTCGTGGATTGAAGATGTCACTGGCCAATTCTGATGATGTTTTACCTGTGGATGGATATTCAATCTGCATGATCTCATGTTCTTTATTGACCCCTTCACTCTCCCCTGTTGTCATGTAGAGTGGAATGAAGATGCTGTTGAGGAAAGTTGTCTCATCTTCGGTGGTTCCTTCAAAGATGTGTCTGAACTTCGTCTTGAAACGGTCTTGAAGTTTCTTTTTACCTCTGAGTATGACTGTTAGGAGAATTTATTACCAAAACAATATGTTATATACAGTGTTTATTCATGCATTTGTTTATATTAAAATGTACATTATTGTGCTTCCTGTAATACGTGCAGGATCTGGTCTGGACTTCTGCACACAGGAGAAATTCTACTCACTGTGGAATGAGAGAGAGGAAGAGAGATAGAGAAGGAGGAAGGAGAGGTGGAAGAGAGGGGGAGAAGGGGAGAGATGGAGGAGGAGGAAGGAGAGGTGGAGGAGAGGGGGAGAAGGGGAATAGAGTAAAACATGTAAATACAGTAAACAAGGAAGAGATGAGGAAGAAGGTGTCAAGAGGGACAAAGAGAATAAGAGACATTTACTGTCAACACTTCGACTGCACTCATAGGATTAGTAACATATAGCAATAAATATATAAATCATATACAGAATTACATCAGTTTCCTCACCTGTGAGAGATTGTGTACTGTTACAAAACTTTGCTGACTAAAACTGGATAGTAATTACTTTTGAACACATTAATGATGTCCATAATATACATTACAGACGAGTGGTGCTGTTTGTTTACAACTTCAAACACCATTCTTCTTCTATGACATCATTTCCTGATCTGGTGCGTCAGCCATCTTACCTTTCAATGGAGGCGCTGCAGTGTGGGGAAGCATCTTCTGAAAGTAGGAGAGGAGAGATGAGCCTCATGACAATGACATCACACACAATGTATAACTTAAAATGTGATTGAAGGCCTAGCCTGAGGATGCTAGCACACAAACAGAACCTATGTTAGTTTGAAAAAATCTTTGCCACATGTTATGGAGGGATAAACATGGAAGGATGGAGAGATGGAGAAGGATGGAGAGGGGAGGAGGGGTGGTGAGGGGAGGAGGAGTGGTGAGGGGAGGAGGGGTGGAGAGGGGAGGTGAGGTGAGGGGTGGTGAGGGGAGGAGGGGTGGGAGAGGGGAGGTGAGGGGAGGTGAGGGGTGGTGAGGGGAGGAGGAGTGGTGAGGGGAGGGGTGGTGAGGGGAGGAGGGGTGGAGAGGGGAGGTGAGGGGAGGTGAGGGGTGGTGAGGGGAGGAGGGGTGGTGAGGGGAGGAGGGGTGATGAGGGGAGGAGGGGAGGTGAGGGGAGGAGGGGTGGAGAGGGGAGGTGAGGGGAGGAGGGGTGGTGAGGGGAGGGGTGGTGAGAGGAGGAGGGGAGGTGAGGGGTGGTGAGAGGAGGAGGGGAGGTGAGGGGTGGTGAGGGGAGGAGGGGTGGTGAGAGGAGGAGGGGAGGTGAGGGGAGGAGGGGTGGTGAGGGGAGGAGGGGTGGTGAGGGAAGGAGGGGTGGTGAGGGGAGGAGGGGGTGGTGAGGGGAGGAGGGGTGGTGAGGGGTTGAAGTTATACCCGTCCTCTGAGCCTGTGCAGGAGCTGTCGTTGTCGTGGTGATGTAAACTGAGCCCAGGATGTTTGTGTGGCTGAAGTGAGGAGCTGAGATGTTGCTCCCAGACTGAGCAAGGTTGAAGGTTGTCTCACGTTCTCTCTTTTTCTGGGCATTTGTATCTTTTCTGTTCCCCTCATCCTTCCCCTCTTCTCTTTTCTCTCTGGACTCATCCTCATCTTTCTCCCCCCCTTCCCCCTTTCCTCCTGTGTCCACCTCTCTTCTCTCATCCCTCCCTTCCCCCTTCTCTCCTGTCTCCACCTCTTTTCTCTCATCCACCCCTTCCCCGTTCTCTCCTAACTCCACCTCTCTACTCTCATCCCCCCTTCCCCCTTCTCTCCTGTCTCTACCTCTCTACTCTCATCCAGTAACAGACTTCTACTGAGAGCTTTGTTGAGGATGATCTCTTCTCTCCTCCTCCTCTCTTTAGCATCCCCCTCCTCACCCCATCTACATTTGGAACAACTGCCTCCCATGACCTGGTCTTCTCAATGCACACACCCATCATCTATTCACTTACTCCCTCTCTCTTTCTCCCCCTCTGTCTCTCTATCTGTTATATTCTATTTCTTCCTTATTTCTTTATCTTTCTCTCTGATGGAGGAACTTGTTGAACACCTGTTGAAGATAAAACCACAGATGAGTTCTCCTGTCCAGCCAAAAGATGTTTTCAGTAACCATGAATCAGGAGTCAGGTGGCTGAACGGTGAGGGAATGACGTTGTGTCCTTGGGCAAGGCACTTCACCCTACTTGCCTCGGGGGGAATGTCCCTGTACTTACTGTAAGTCGCTCTGGATAAGAGCGTCTGCTAAATGACTAAATGTAAATGAATCACAGAGGATTCACCTTCAAATGAATCACTGTAGTACTTCTAGCCCAGACAAACAGGCTTCTAACACAACAGCCTCTGATGGTGAGTCACACACACACAATAACACAAATAACTACATGTTATGGTATATGACACATCAAATAAACACAAGGCCTCTTTCTCTCCCTTCTTTTTCACTCACAGTCTCTGTTCATACCCCCCCCCCCCCCCCTCTCTCTCTCTCTCTCTCTCTCTCTCTCTCTCTCTCTCTCTCTCTCTCTCTCTCTCTCTCTCTCTCTTCAGAACCTGTCAGGGAACAGTAAAACCACCCCCATCCAGCTGGCTTGTGTCTCATGTTTTCACCTGTAGAGTTTCAAAGACACATTCTTAGAAGTGTTAACATTTCAAACCATGAGACCATGGGATGTTTACAGATCGTGTCTAAAAGTATCTTCCTCTGAGCCAATAGGGAGGCAGAGACGGGCTCTGTTCTAAAGGTATCTTCCTCTGAGCCAATAGGGAGGCAGAGACAGGCTCTGTTCTAAAGGTATCTTCCTCTGAGCCAATAGGGAGGCAGAGACAGGCTCTGTTCTAAAGGTATCTTCCTCTGAGCCAATAGGGAGGCAGAGACAGGCTCTGTTCTAAAGGTATCTTCCTCTGAGCCAATAGGGAGGCAGAGCCAGGCTCTGTTCTAAAGGTATCTTCCTCTGAGCCAATAGGGAGGCAGACACAGGCTCTGTTCTAAAGGTATCTTCCTCTGAGCCAATAGGGAGGCAGACACAGGCTCTGTGCTGAGACAGTGGTGGCTGCAGGGCACTAAAGAGGACAGAGAGACTGCCTGCTGTCTGGACTAAAGAGGACAGAGAGACTGCCTGCTGTCTGGACTAAAGAGGACAGAGAGACTGCCTGCTGTCTGGACTAAAGAGGACAGAGAGACTGCCTGCTGTCTGGACTAAAGAGGACAGAGAGACTGCCTGCTGTCTGGACTAAAGAGGACAGAGAGACTGCCTGCTGTCTGGACTAAAGAGGACAGAGAGACTGCCTGCTGTCTGGACTTCAGCTCTTCACCAACACCTCACTAACATCACTTTTATCAGCACGTCACCATGACAAACAAACACATTTGTTTCTTGTCTAGTATGAAGGAATGTGTGTTGTGTATATATTATTATGTTGTGTCTCTGATAGTAAAGTATATGTCTATAACGTGTGTGAAATGTATGTAATAGTAGAGTATATGAGATATATAGTATGTAATAGTAGAGTATATAAGATATATAGTATGTATTTTTAGTGTATAAAGATCCTTACCTCGGTCGAGTCCTGGTTGTCTCACCAACTGTCTGACTGTTACTGAGGACAAGGAAATACATCTGATAAAAAGCCACACCTACATGCTTACATATTTGTGTGTATGCTTTTTTCCTCTAAGGAGTCACACACCTGTGAAAAACTTGATTATCTAGTTACATGAAGGAAGAGAGTACCTACTGATGATGGATAAGAGGAACAGAGACACAGAGTGCCAAACACACACACACATACAGGTATAAACACACACACACACACACTCAGATATAACCACACACCTACACACACACACAGATATAACCACACACACACAGACCTGCGCACACACAGGTATAACCACACACACACACCTACACACACACAGATATAACCACACACACACACACACCTGCACACACACAGATATAACCACACACAGGTATAACCACACACACACAGATGTAAACACACACACACATAAACACACACACCTGCACACACACAGATATAAACACACACACCTGCACACACACAGGTTAATTATCGTAACACTGGATGTGTAAGTTGTTAGATTCGCTGTGTCACTACAAGGCGTCTACAACAGTCAGGAGCTTACCGTTCCACACACACACTCCCCAAGAACTCACACTCCCCAAGCACACACACTCCCCAAGAACACACACACTTCCCAAGAACACACACTCCCCAAGAATACACACACTCCCCAAGAACACACTGTCCACAAGAACACACACACGCTTGCCAAAGGTACATTTTTAATATAATTTTAATACTTTTCTTAAAAAAGAGAGATGGTTGCTTCCATAAAGGGAACAAGACGGATCGAACCATCTGCAGACTCACCCACATAAAAACAAGACGGATCGAACCATCTGCAGACTCACCCACATACAAACAAGACGGATCGAACCATCTGCAGACTTATCCACATACAAACAAGACGGATCGAACCATCTGCAGACTTATCCACATACAAACAAGGTATTCAAGACGAGGGGGGAAAGAAGAGAGAACACACGACAACCAGAATATGAAAGAAGGAGAGATGAAGGGAAGCGATAAAGATGGGATGATGATGCTGGAAAATAAAGGTGCGAGTAGTAAAGCAATATTAGTTTTATATTTTGTAAACATTTTTCTATTCTATTTAATGTTTTTTTTCTCTTTTGTGAGCAATTGAGCTGCTATAATGGGGGGAATCAATAACGTTTTTGCCTCGTCTTAGGAGCATAGATCTGCAGTCCATAGATCTGCATATGTTGGGGGGGATTCAGAACATAGAAATAGAATCCTAGAACGGATGTACTCCATTTCGCCACAGCAAGCTGAATTCCTCTTCCTTTCTACTGGTCAATGGACCCCCCCCCACACTTCCTCCAGCTCTTATCCAATCAAAAGATAACAACGGTGGGCAGGATAAATTATCGTAAAATGAAGAACTTAAAGATAAAAAAATACAATGACATAAAATCCATAATACAACCATAACATGAAGTAAAAAGAGATTTACAGTTCAAAAGCAATGACAGGCAAAAAACAAAACAAAAAGATACGGTCCTGTGAATGAACAGTGATTCTCAACCAATGACAGCATAGACTGTTTGAAGGAACATATTTGATTGGACAAGAAGGTGAAGAGGACCAGGAAACTCATTAGTAAGAATTAAATTAAATTACTGAAAACTTCCCAGGTACAAAGTGAAAACACGATTGTTTAAGTCAATTTAAAAAAGGAAACAAATGAATGAATGAACTTTCAGCACTCAATAAATCGGTTTTGGCGTCGAGTAAAGAAAGGAAGGCCAGACAATGAGAGAGAAAATGGTCAGACACAAACAAGACAAAAATAAAAAAGATAGTTTAACAGAATCATAATAATTCCCCCCCTCTAAAGTCAATTTTACAAAACCAAAACATAAGCAGAGATTCAAAAGATGCTCTCCACAAAAGACAGAATTCTTTATTCTTTCTTTTCCTTCAGTTTGTTTGTGACATTTCATTGTATAGAATATATATTTATGTATCTATATATATAATATGTATAATATGTGTTTGTGTTAGATCACAATCTCACAGGAGCACTAAGGCAGGGGCCGCATTCCAATACTTAAACACAGTTGGTTATTCCCTCCCTCCATCCCTTTCTCTCTCTCTCCCCCTCCCTCCCATTTTCCTTCTCCTCCTTCTTGATGTAGTAGTCAGGGTCAAGGAAAGCTATTTAGCTGGCAAGCTATCATGTTAGCCGAGTCAGGAGCGCTAGGTAGCTAGCTCACAGCTAACTAACGTTCAAAGCTAACAAGATTTGCGGCTATCAAACCATGTAACTGTCAAGCTATGTTGTTTCCTTGCTCTGTTGCTAATTCACTAACTGTGTTAAAAACATTATTCGCGTAGGTAGAGTAGATAGCGAGCTTTTAAGCTAGGAGGCTACAACGCTGTTATATCTGTGAAGGAAGATGAGGAGGGATAGGGTTATTATAGGGATGTGGTCATGTGACACAGGTGACTTCATAAACACCTGTCTATGTGTTTCTGAAGTTTTGGAACGCGGCCCATCTCCACTGGGTCCTGAGAAGAAAACTACAAAAAGGGACAGAAAAAAAAATAAATCTTCCCCCTCGCACACACTCCCCCCTTCCTCCCCCACCCAACATGTGTGGAGAGAGAGGGGGAGAAGATGAGAGAGAGATGAGGGGAAATAATGAGAGGCTGTCCTTCCTCTGGTTCACTCATCGGTTTGAAACTCCCTCCCTCCTCATCCCTCCCTCCTTCCTCATCCCTCCCTCCTCAGGCTAGTCCAAAAAGAGAACAAGTATTAACAAGCTTCATTAATTCATAATTTTTTTCCCTGTTTCTTCTTCTTTTTCAGTTATTTTCTTAAATCAACCCCCCCACTTGGTATTTTTCAGTTTTAAAAGACCCCTCCCCCTTTCATGGCTACTCCCACCTTGTCCGTGAGGAGAAGAGATTCTGGGGCTTGATCAAGTGTCTGATTTCACTCTTTTGCCCTCGGCAACCCCAAATCCGAAACAAGCTTCCACAGAAGTGTAAGACGCTGCAACGTTTCCACGGCTACAGGGGGGAGGAGGTGGGAGGGAGGGGGTGCGTGAGAGACTGTGTGTATGAGTGTGAGTGTGTGTGTGTGTATGCATGAGGGATATCTTGTTGGAGGTTCTCCTCTCGTTCTCCCTCAGAACAGGTTCTCCTCTCGTTCTTCCTCAGAACAGGTTCTCCTCGAAGATGGCCATGAGGTCACTCTGGAAGTTGATGTCTATGGTGTCTGCCATCTGAGCAGGAGACAGAGGGGGGGAGAGAAAGTTGTATAGTATAGTATAGTGTAGTGTAGTATAGTATGGTATAATGTTGTGCAGTATAGTATGGTATGGTATAGTGTAGTATGGTATTGTATAGTGTAGTAGAATGTTGTGTAGTATGGTATAGTATGGTATAGTGTGGTATAGTATGGTATAGTGTGGTATAGTGTGGTATACTATGGTATAGTGTGTAGTAGTGTTCCTACCGCCTCCCTCCTCCTCCTCTCCTGTTCTCGTCTCCTAGCCAGCTCCCTCTGCTGGTCGAGGGCGGTCTGTGCAGCTGTGGAGGCTGGGGGCGTGGCCGGGGGCTGTGGGGGCGGAGCCTGTGGGGAATTGGTGGGCGGGGTTGAGGCAGGTGGCGTGGCAGCCAGGGGAGACTGTTGCCCCGGACGACGGCGGGAGTCCTCCTGAGCCCTACGGGCCGGCTCCACGGTGTCCTCGTCGTCACGGTTACTGCAGACAGGAAGCAGGAAGTGGCGGTAGGAACGTTAATTATTTGGTTATTTTTTCAACTATCCATCCTCCAGCTCTTAAGCATGCTCCTCTTTCTCTGTCCCTTCTCTCCTCCCTTCTTCTCTCCTCCTCCCCCCCCTCCTCACCTATTTTCTCTCCTCCTCACCTCACCTCACCTCCCCCCCACTCCTCCCCTATCTTCTCTCCTCCTCACCTCACCTCTCCTCCCCCCTTCCCCTCACCTATCTTCTCTCCTCCTCACCTCCTCTCCCCCCCGCCCTCCTCACCTCCCCTCTCCCCCCCCCCTCCTCACCGTAGTTTCTCCCTGCGGTGGGCCTGGGCTCTCAGCAGCTTCTCCCTCTCCTCCTTTTCCCGCGCCGCACGTCTGAACTGCTCAAAGATGTCGGAGGAGGAGCGAAGCAGGGAGGAGGGCGTGGAGGGGGGGCGGAGCAGGGAGGAGGGCGTGGAGGGGGGGCGGAGCAGGGAGGAGGGCGTGGAGGAGGAGCGGAGCAGGGAGGAGGGCGCGGAGGGGGGGCGCTGGGCCAGGCTGGCCCACGAACCCATGGTCTGGGGGGGGGGAGGACGAGGAGGAGGAGAGGACGGAAGAAAAATGTAATAATTGCATTACTCTGCTAGTCTAGATGACACACACACACACTCTCTCTCTCTCACACACACACACACACTCTCTCTCTCACACACACACACACACACTCTCTCTCTCTCACACACACACTCTCTCTCTCTCACACACACACACACTCTCTCTCTCTCACACACACACTCTCTCTCTCTCACACACACACACACTCTCTCTCTCTCTCTCTCACACACACACACACTCTCTCTCTCACACACACACACACTCTCTCTCTCTCTCTCAAACACACACACACTCTCTCTCTCACACACACACTCTCTCTCTCACACACACACACACTCTCTCTCTCTCACACACACCTGTGTTTTCTTGGGGCCGGTGGGGGTTCTCGGTTCCTGCTTCACCTCTTGCTGAGAAGGGGGCGGAGCCAAGGAGTCAGGGAGGCGGAGCCCGGGACGAGAACCGTCTAATGGCTTCACATCTGATCCTGGAGAAACAATGTCATTGGTTGGTAAAACTTTGAGAGAGAAAACATGGAAAGAGAGAGAGAGGAGAAAAAGTAAAAGTAAAGGAAGAATGGATAGATAGTGAAGACGGAGAGTGTGTTACTTCTGTGTGTGTACTTACTGTGTGTGTGTTTGCTGTCGGAGGGTTTGTGTAAGTCTTGACAAGGGGCGGTGCTAAAGGGAGATGGGGAGGGGCTAAAAGGGGAGGGGGGCTTTTCTTCCTTCACACCCATCAGGGGGGGCCTCTGGTCCTGCTCAGCACACACACACACACACACACACACCCGAGTTCACAAATGAAATGGTTTTAAATAGGCACAAACATTTTCACTACACACACTAAAATTCGTCGTCGTCACACACTAGAGCCCGACCGATTTATCGGCGTGCCGATATTAGGTATTTTCCAAACTATCGGTATCTAAAATTTGCTGGTTTCATTCCCGGATGGCCAAATGACATTGTGTCCTTGGGCAAGGCACTTCACCCTACTTGCCTCGGGGGAATGTCCCTGTACTTACTGTATGTCGCTCTGGATAAGAGCGTCTACTTAATGTAAATAATAAATAATATTATTATATGGCAACGACAGTACGAGCGTTCTGATTGGCTAATGGGTAGTCATGCCACACGCGTATTGACCTCATTGACGGTCCGCGGTCTGATTGTTATTGCCCTCCTCTGACGTCATCTGCGTTCTGATACGGATACTACACGAAGACTCTTTGAATCACTTGTGTCATTATTTGTGTTGGAATTAAAGCCATTTTAGCAGAACAGTGTTGTCCGCTTTCTATCAAAATTAATAGGTTGATAGGCAACACCTGAAACACAACGTGAGAAGACTTGAGAGATAGCTACAATTAGCCTACCATTAATTTTCATTTACAAAATGAAAAGAGCTAAAAATGCCATGTAATAAACAACTTATTAACCTCGGCTTTGTCCTATCAACATCGCTATCGCTCGGTCGATACGTTCAAGCCTCAGTTTAATATTTCCCGGCATGACCTCACTCGCGGTTAGTAAGTAGTTAATAATAAAACATATATTTTCTTTATGTGTTTTTGTTCAAAGGACGAAGTTTCATCTTGATTTCATCTTAAGTTTGTATTTTTATACATTTCAGTTATCAGAACTTTAATATATTTTGATGTTTCTCTGTTCTGTTGAGACAATAAAACAGTTTATTTTTAAACTGCATTATCATTTTTTTTTGTGAGGACTTAAAATAACTACAAATAACTAATGTTAGGCAAATATGTTTATGTTTTGTTACGCGTTTCTGGATATATATATATATACATTTTTTTATATCAGATTTCTTTAATCACCAAATATTTGTATCGATATTGGCCTTAAAAATCCTTTATCCTTTAGCTCTATCACACACTCACACAACTCACAGGCTTCTTGGACAGAGGGGGAGAGTGCTCTCCTATTGGATGGTACGGAGGAATCTGGGGGGAATGCATCATCAGGGGGGAGGGGCTTCCCCTCAGGGGACCTATCAGAGACAGCAGAGAGTTGCATTGGTCAGTTTAACAGGACAGAAATAGAAAGGGGATCGGTGTGTGCACTCTGTGTGTGTTACCTAAAGCAAAAGACTCAATCTTGTTGCCAGGCGACGGCTGCTGCTGCTTTAGCTGTTGTTGTTGTATCTGCTGTAGTTTCTGCTGCAACGCTGCCCCCTTCTGTCCCAGCGAGGGGTGTGTGTGTGCGAGCGAGTGTGTAAACTCCAGCTGCTCTTCGTGTGTCGGCCTCGGGAGGGTCACACCGGACATTGCCGTGGTTACTGCCGCCGCCTGCATCAGCTGGGAGTGAGTGACAGGCGGGTGTGTGTGTATGCGTGTGTGTGGCTGTGTGTGTGTCGCGGAGGGGCGTGTCTGCGGGCACATCTCAACCTGGCTTGCAGTCAGCGAGGGAGGGGGCGGAGTCTCTGAGTTTGTGGGCGTCGGCTCCTCGTCGTCCTCCAATAGGGCCTGAGGGGGCTGGGCGGAGAGGGTTCCCAGAATGCCGTGCGGCGTGGGGGAAGGGACGCGGGGGCGAGGGGGTGGTTGTGGGAGGGGGGCGAAGGAGATGGAGGGAGGCTGGGGGAGGAAGAGGGGGCCAGAGGAGGAGGGGGGAGGCTGGAGGGGTTTAGGGGGGAGGGCTGCTGCTCTGTTGCTAGGGCGAGATGGTTGCTGGGGGAGGGCGCTGTGGAGAGCTACAGTGTGGGACGAGGGAGGAGAAAACAGGGAGGGGGAGAGGAGGAGAAACAGGGAGGGGGAGAAGAGGAGAAACAGGGAGGGGGAGAGGAGGAGAACACAGGGAGGGGGAGAGGAGGAGAAAACAGGGAGGGGGAGAAGAGGAGAAACAGGGAGGGGGAGAGGAGGAGAAAACAGGGAGGGGGAGAAGAGGAGAAACAGGGAGGGGGAGAGGAGGAAAAACAGGGAGGGGGAGAGGAGGAGAACACAGGGAGGGGGAGAGGAGGAGAAACAGGGAGGGGGAGAAGAGGAGAAACAGGGAGGGGGAGAGGAGGAGAACACAGGGAGGGGGAGAAGAGGAGAAACAGGGAGGGGGAGAAGGTTTTGGATTACAAAAAGTAACTTTTAAGCTATCAGAGAGCTCACATGAAGTAAGAAGGTGTGTCCATACCTGGCGAGGGGTTGAGGAAGGGGTGTGTCTCGCTTCCAGAGTTGAGGTGGGGGGGGTTGTTGCCGACGGCGACCGCCCCTGCATTATTGTGGGAGGGTTCGGAGATGGGCCCGGCCTGGGGCAGTGTGGGAGGCAGGAAGTGACCTAGGGGATCAAAGGTGTCGTCCAGGGAGGAGGGGTGGGGGCCTGGGGCAGGGGGAGCCATGGGCTGGGGGGGGGCAGGGGCGCTGGGGGGGTGCTGGGGGAGGAGCCTCCGAGGGGGA
Source organism: Hypomesus transpacificus (assembly GCF_021917145.1). Lineage (NCBI taxonomy): Eukaryota > Metazoa > Chordata > Actinopteri > Osmeriformes > Osmeridae > Hypomesus > Hypomesus transpacificus. The sequence goes on from NC_061080.1 coordinate 10,531,505, forward strand.
GGAGCCTGCTTCCTCTGTTTGGGAAGCAACCCTGGAGATAGGAGGGGGGGGGAGAGAAGGGTTAGGAGAGGGGGGAGAGAGTGTGTGTGTGTCAGGTGTGTGTGTGTGTGTGTGTACCTCTGTCGGGCTCATCCTCGCTGTCAGAGGAAGATTCGCTGCTGCCTGATGAAGATCCAGTCTTCATCTTCATCACACTGGTCACCTCCAGAGCCTTCTCTGCTGCAACACACACACACACACACCTTTGAACACCCAGTGCTAACTTGCATCTTACTAAAAGCTCTCTCTTGGAAGTCCCTTTGAATAAAAGCGTCTGTTAAATGAAAATATGTAAATGAACTAAAGAAATGCATTTCACTCACACCCCCTCCCACACACACACACACCCTCTCTCACACACACACACCCTCTCCCCACACACACACACACACACACACACACACCCTCTCTCTCTCACTCACACACACACACACACACACACACACCCCCTCCCCACACACACACACCCCCTCCCCACACACACACCCCCCTCCCCTCCCCACACACACCCCCCCTCACCAGGTCTCCTCTTCCTGCGGAGGCTGGTGAACACGTATCTCTCCAGCTCTCTCAGCGTGGACGGCTTGAGTGTCTCAAAGTCGATCTCGATCTCGTCCGGGTTCGAGTTTTTCAGTGCCGGCTCGCGTGATTGGATGATGTGGACGACGCGGCCCAGCTTGTCACCAGGCAGCTTATTGATGTCCAGGCTCAGCTGACGCTTCTCCTCGTACGACATTGGCTTAGACCGGTCGGGCCCGCCCACAAACACACCTGGAGGGAGGAGATTGGACGAGATTGGAAAGAGGAGATGAGGAGGAGATGAGAACACACACACACCTGGGTCCTAACACACACACACACACCTGAGTCATAACACACACACACACACACCTGGTTCCTAACACACACACACACCTGTGTGGTCGTCAGACCCAGAGGGGTCGAGAGGGGTGGGGCCAGACTGAAGGGCGTTGCCAGGGCGACTGTTCTTCACCACTCCTTCCTTCTTACTGTGGGGGGGGGGGGGGGGGGGGGGGGGGGCCGGAGGGAGAAGAGATTGCAAGAGTTGAATTGTAAGATACTCAGAGTTTGCAGCAAACACTCTCACACCTATACACACACACACACCTACACACACACACACACACCTACACACACACACACACACGAGTGACCTCACCTGGGTTTCTTGACCTTCTTGGGCGTGACTGGGTCCTTGGTGATTCTGCTCTTCCTGGTTGGCTGGAGCAGGACAGGGGGCGGGGCCACCTCCAGAGGCTCCTCCCCTCCTGGCTTCTTCTTCTTGTCTTTCTTCTTCTCCTTCTTGTCTCGTTCTCTCCTCTTGAGGGCCGGTGGCTGAGACAGGGCAGCCAGCTGCTCATGCACCGCCTTAAGCTGCAACACACACACACAGGTACATAACACACATGCATAACACACACACACACATGTAGATAACACACACAGGTACATAACACACACACACACACAGGTACATAACACACACACACATACCAAGGTGCTCCCCCTCTCACCTGTTCCTGCAGCTCGGCCAATCGCTGAGTCCTCTCATGTTCCGAGTCGCCGGCCGACGATTCCGATTCCGAGGGAGATGAACAAGAGGAGGAGGGCCCTACGGTGGGAGGGACCTGTCTGGTGGGCGGGGCCTGTCTGGTGGGAGGGGCCTGTCTGGTGGAGGGTGCTGGTTGGTGGAGGCTGGGCGAGGAGGCGGGCATAGGGGCGGGATCTTCCGGATCCTCTGGCATCTTGGCGAATCGCATCTCGAACACATCCTGTCAGGGTCAGAGTAGTCACATCCTGTCAGGGGTCAGAGTAGTCACATCCTGTCAGGGTCAGGGGTCAGAGTAGTCACATCCTGTCAGGGTCAGGGGTCAGAGTAGTCACATCCTGTCAGGGTCAGAGTAGTCACATCCTGTCAGGGGTCAGAGTAGTCACATCCTGTCAGGGTCAGGGGTCAGAGTAGTCACATCCTGTCAGGGTCAGGGGTCAGAGTAGTCACATCCTGTCAGGGTCAGGGGTCAGAGTAGTGGGTGTGTGTTATGTACCTGTGTGTCTGTATGTGTGTGTGTATGTACCTGCAGCTTGCGTGCCATGGCGACCACATCGTGGTCAGGAGGGTTGTACTTGTAGCAATTGGAGAACATCATCCTGACATCCGACGCAAACTCATGAGCATCCCTGTACGCCCAGCTGTCTATCTTAACCTGGAAACACACACACCATGAGCATCCCTGTACGCCCAGCTGTCTATCTTAACCTGGACACACACACCAGGTGAATGGTATTCCTATTACGAGCACTGTCCAGCACTGATGACCTCATCACTACTTCCTACTTGCCTGAGGACCACATCTCACCCCTAAATGACCTCAACCGCCCCCGTCAACCACTGATGACCTCACCTTGATAGTGCTGAGGTCCATGGGGTGTTTGATGATGTCGTGGTAGTCATGGAGACCCAGGGCAGCAGCGTCCACAGGCTTGTAGAAGGGCCAGGCGTAGGCCGTGTGCTTCTGAGACAGCATCTCCCTCACCAGCCCCGCACAGCCCCGCAGGCCCTGCTCCCTGCTGGGGGTCAGGGGGGGAGCACAGTCCCCCACTGGAGGGAGGGCGGGAGGGTTACAGACACGCTCTCCTCAGTACATGCACCTCGCTCTCACACACACACCCCATCACTCCTCACCTCATTCCCCTCACACACACACATCACTCTTCACCTCATTCCCCTGACACACACACACACACATCACTCCTCACCTCATTCCCCTCACACACACACACACACACATCACTCCTCACCTCATTCCCCTCACACACACACACATCACTCCTCACCTCATTCCCCTCACACACACATCACTCCTCACCTCATTCCCCTCACACACACATCACTCCTCACCTCATTCCCCTCACACACACATCACTCCTCACCTCATTCCCCTGACACACACACATCACTCCTCACCTCATTCCCCTCACACACACATCACTCCTCACCTCATTCCCCTCACACACACATCACTCCTCACCTCATTCCCCTCACACACACATCACTCCTCACCTCATTCCCCTCACACACAAATCACTCCTCACCTCATTCCCCTGACACACACACACACACACACATCACTCCTCACCTCATTCCCCTCACACACACATCACTCCTCACCTCATTCCCCTCACACACACACACATCACTCCTCACCTCATTCCCCTCACAGACACATCACTCCTCACCTCATTCCCCTCACACACACATCACTCCTCACCTCATTCCCCTCACACACACATCACTCCTCACCTCATTCCCCTCACACACACATCACTCTTCACCTCATTCCCCTCACACACACACACACACATCACTCCTCACCTCATTCCCCTGACACACACACACACACACACACATCACTCCTCACCTCATTCCCCTCACACACACATCACTCCTCACCTCATTCCCCTCACACACACACATCACTCCTCACCTCATTCCCCTCACACACACATCACTCCTCACCTCATTCCCCTCACACACACACATCACTCCTCACCTCATTCCCCTCACACAGACATCACTCCTCACCTCATTCCCCTCACACACACACATCACTCCTCACCTCATTCCCCTCACACACACATCACTCCTCACCTCATTCCCCTGACACACACACACACATCACTCCTCACCTCATTCCCCTCACACACACATCACTCCTCACCTCATTCCCCTCACACACACACACATCACTCCTCACCTCATTCCCCTCACAGACACATCACTCCTCACCTCATTCCCCTCACACACACATCACTCCTCACCTCATTCCCCTCACACACACATCACTCCTCACCTCATTCCCCTCACACACACATCACTCTTCACCTCATTCCCCTCACACACACACACATCACTCCTCATCTCATTCCCCTGACACACACACACACACACACACACACATCACTCCTCACCTCATTCCCCTCACACACACATCACTCCTCACCTCATTCCCCTCACACACACACATCACTCCTCACCTCATTCCCCTCACACACACATCACTCCTCACCTCATTCCCCTCACACACACATCACTCCTCACCTCATTCCCCTCACACACACATCACTCCTCACCTCATTCCCCTCACACACACACACATCACTCCGCACCTCATTCCCCTCACAGACACATCACTCCTCACCTCATTCCCCTCACACACACATCACTCCTCACCTCATTCCCCTCACACACACATCACTCCTCACCTCATTCCCCTCACACACACATCACTCTTCACCTCATTCCCCTCACACACACACACATCACTCCTCATCTCATTCCCCTGACACACACACACACACACACACACACATCACTCCTCACCTCATTCCCCTCACACACACATCACTCCTCACCTCATTCCCCTCACACACACACATCACTCCTCACCTCATTCCCCTCACACACACACATCACTCCTCACCTCATTCCCCTCACACACACATCACTCCTCACCTCATTCCCCTCACACACACATCACTCTTCACCTCATTCCCCTCACACACACACACACACACACATCAACCCCCACCTCCGTGCTGGGAGTCCGGCTGGGCGGAGTCCTGTCTGGGCTGCTTGGACGCACGGCTGCTCTCTCGCCGGGGGCGGGGCTCCGTCGCCAGGGGAGACGACTCGCTGAGCTGGTCGTTGGCGGTGGGCGTGGTCGTGTCCGCCTTCCTCTTCTGGCTCTTCCTCTGCTGCAGGGGTCAGAGGGTCACGGGAAAAAAACGACTGCTCCTACAGCAGTAGACCCAACTACTCCTCCTCAGGCCGCTCTCCCTCCCTGCTCCTCCTCCTCCTCCTCCTCCCCATCCTTTACTAACCCCTTTTCCCTCCTCTGCCCCATCTCATCCCTCCATTCTCAACCCTTCTCCCCCCCACCACTCCTTCCAGGTGGACTCACCTTGGCAGGGGGTGCGGTACTGTGAGGGGGTGCCCCAAGGTGGAGGCCAGGGTGGTGGGGCACGGCAGTCAGGCCATGGCCCAGGGGGTCCAGAGAGCTGAGGGGGAAGGGGGGGCCGAGCTGGGGGGCGTGGGAGGGCGGGGTCGGAGGGACACGGGGGAGGAGGGTGGACTGGGGTGGCATGGCCAGGGGAAGGGTGGGGGGGCCCTGGGAGGGGAGGGAGAGGGGGGGAGGACGGGAGTGGGGGGTGGTGGAGGGGGAGGAGGAGTCTTGGCCTGAGTCTGATTTAGAGATGAGACCTGGGAGGGGAGGAGGAGGAGGAGAGAGGGATAGGTAAGGGGGGAGAGATAAGGAGGGGGATAGGTAAGGGGAGGAGGAGGAGAGAGGTATAGGTAAGGGGGGGAGAGATAGAGAGAGGGATAGGTAAGGAGGGAGCGTTAGAGAGGAATAGGTAAGGGGGGAGAGATAGAGAGAGGGATGGGTAAGGGGGGGAGGAAGAGATAGGGGGATAGGTAAGGGGGGGAGAGATAGAGAGGGGGATAGGTAAGGGGGGAGAGATAGAGAGGGGGATAGGTAAGGGGGGAGAGATAGAGAGAGGGAAAAGTAAGGAGGGGGAGAGATGGAGAGGGATAGGTAAGGAGATAGAGAGAAGAAACAGAGAGGAGGAGAGTAGAGATGAGTTAGGAACCGTGTTGGTGGCTCTGAGACAGCATGTATGGTGAGGTCTCCATCCCATAAACCCACACCTGAGTCTCGCCGGCTGCCGCGGCGACCCTTGGTAACCACGGCGATCTCTGTTTCCTCCTGGGGCATCTCTGTGATCTTCTGCAGGAACATTTTCTCCAGAGCCTCCGCCATCAGCACAATGTCATCCCCGGGCTACACACACACACACACACAGCGGGTTGAAAGCCCGAAATTACTCTGGAAATGGTGTGTACGTAAGTGTGTGTGTGTGTGTGTGTACCTTGTTGTAGATGTAGCAGTTGGTGAACATGGTGTTGAAGTCCTGGATGCACTCCTGGGCGTTCCAGTAGTAGCTGTTCTCCAGACGCTTCTTGATGGTGCCCAGGTCCATGGGCTGCTTGATGATCTTATAGTAGTCCTGGGAGGGAGGGGGGTCGTGGGACATGGGGAGAGAGGGGGGGGGGGGGGGTGGAGACAAGGAAGGAAGCGTGAGAAACGCACACACACACACACAGTGCGTACACACACAGGCACACACACAGTACATACACACACACACAGTACATACAAACACACACAGTACATACACACACACAGGCACACACACAGTACATACACACACGCACAGGCACCCACACACAGTACATACACACACACCCACACACAGTACATACACACACACACACACCACAGTACATACACACACACCCACACACAGTACATACACACACACACACACAGTACATACACACACACACAGTACGTACAGGCAGGTTGAGTCTGATGGCGTCTACAGGAGCCTGGAAGGGCCAAGCAAACTGGTGCTTCCACAGGGTCTTCAAGAGCACCTTCAGGAGGTACTGCAACACAGACACAGAATCACCTAGCAACACTGGATCACATCCCACCTGGCAACACTGGACAACACACCACCGGAAGCTGATTGGTCCCCCAAACCACCCCCATACCTGTAGCTGATTGGTCTGCCGTTTGGGTCGCGAAGGATTCCATGTCTCGGGAGGGGGGTGGTTGAAGTAGAGGGGGGGCGGGGCCAGGGGCGGACCCTGGCTACTGCCCGCCTCCAGGCCGTCTCCCATGGCAACAGCAGGAGCAGGAGAAAGGGGAGGGGGGAGTCCCAGTCAGACGGTACGACCCTGGGGGGGGCGGGCGGGGGGGGTCACCTTCAGGCCATCATACCTCTCACTGGGCTCTCTGGGGAGGAAGATCAGCATCATCATCATCTTCCTCCTCCTCCTCCTCATCATGACTAGAGTATGTTGAGATGTTGCATTAGTCCTTACGTCGTTTATACACACAACCTTGTCTCCCCCTTCCTCTCCCCCTCCCCATCTGTGAGGCTGCATGTGTGTGTGTGTGTGTGTGTGTAGGCTGCATGTATGTGTGTGTGACGTCTGTAATAGGGGACTTACATCTCTGCCTGCAGTTAGTTAACCTGCGTCTAGTCATGGGGAAGGGGCATCTCTGCTGGAGGTATGGGAATGGATGTTACCTGACACTGTAGAAATTCCCTTGAGAAAGCTGGGAGATATTTCAAAGGAGGGAAAGAGAGTTGAGGGTTGGGAGAGAGGAGAAAGAGACGTTCTGATTAAAACGCTCAAACAACTGATCGTACACACTCACGAGTCTAACACAGGCTCACCAGAGAAACACAAGTCTATAAATGACTGTGTGTTGCCAAGAATGAACAAAAACATGCAAGGCACTGTGTCAACAAAACGAGTCACAAGACTGGAAAGTACGTCGCTATTTCCAAAACTGTCATCCTAACTTCAATGTTTTTTCTAAGATCATTAAAAAACAAAACGTGAAGTTAATACGGTTTAGAAACGAGAAGGAATACCAGTGTCCTAGATTATTGACCCAATATGCTGAGTTAACAGTCAAAATGGCGCAATTCGTTCCCAGACACAAGCTTTAAGACAACCACACAGAATGCAATGTTTTTGAAAAAGCAGTGTGTATTTTATTATGGTTGGGGGAATGTTTACTGAATGGCACCATGGCAACGACACACCCGCTATCTAGGTTAACTGTGTCAGCAAAAACACTGACAGCTACGTACGTAAACGCTCTTTAGAAATACAAACTTGGACAATGCCGTTATTCTGAGACCTACGTCGTATTTCACACGTGCTTTGAGCGCCGCGCTTTGAGCGCCGTACTGCGTAAGCTACGTACCAGAAAATGCGTTAAGTCTGTCACGAATACGGCCTACGAGGCTACAAACAAACAGCCTAGCTAGTTAACGACTAGCCTGCTGCCATCCCGCGACTAGCATGCGCAGTGACAACAGGGAGTGCCCTCTGCTCCTTAAAATGCCCCTTACTTCATCATAAAGGCACATACAAAAAAAAACGTACACCGTGTGCAGTGGACTCAAAGCTAGACAACGTAAAGACAACGTAGAGAATCTTCCCGTGCGTCCGCACCGGTGACAGGCCTGCGAAGAGACAGCTCGTGCCTCGATGCCACAGCGCGCTGACAGAAGGTGAAATACGTCACCGAGACCGGTTCCAATAGTTTTACTAGACTTCTGGGTTTGTATGTTTTCGCCTGCCGTACCAATATCGCCACAAAGTGACCCCAAAACGCCTTTGATTACCTTCCTCGTCAGGTGTCAGCGCGCGCAGATCTTCCACAACCTGAATCCAGAACAAGCAGCCCCGTTCGACGTCGATGACGTAAGACGCAGGGAAGTTGAACGTCGGTTCATCGAATGTCACCTCTCGCTATGAAAACCCTTCCACGTTATATAAAAAACTAAACAAAAGGTAATGTATACATTCACACAGTCCACCTTTTTGATTTTCATCAACCATTATTTTCTACTATTATTTTACTTTGTATTACGATACACCGAGTTAAATTAGGCAATTTCTGTATCAAATGTAACACTTTTGTATTTCTATACCTATTCGTATGTTTTGCTATTAAAAACAAATTAATATTCATTCAGCGTTTATATTTAGGCGGTTTTACTGTAAGAAACAAAGTTGTCGATACCTTTTTTGGCTCAGGGTAAAGATCGATTTTACTAGACCTAGTATACTAGATAATTAAGCATTAGTCCGCGAGATGGCGACATTCACCACCGTCTCCACGGAGGCATGTTTGAGTCCGACAGGAGACCTAGCGACAGCGAGCTTGCAGTACAACTGGCCCCAGCTTGGCCTGCTCGAGAACCACCTTTAAATAAGGCATGTTCCATGACGAAAACTTGAAGCAAACAAACCAAGCCAACAATAAACTGTTATAAAGGAGTTATAAATGTTTATTTCAATCAACCCAAAAAAGGAAAACAAAAACACAAGCACTTTAAAAAAAAGACAAGGTCAATAAACCCCCAAAACAGAAAACACAAAACAACATCATGATTCAGTCCCGTTGAGTGAGTGTTGGTGCTGTATCATTATAATGTACACGGCCAAACAGCCCCCCCCCCCTGGCCACAGCCCTCCCCCCTGGCCAAGACTACCACAAAGGCACAACATGAACTCAGAAACACAGAGAAAACTAGGCATGTATAACCGTTTACTGTTAAGAGGGTTGTGTTTGAGAGAGTTTTGGAGAGAAGGGGTGGGGAGGTGCGATGTTTATGAATTAATCTGATTGGCTGATGCGTGAACTGGGGTTGGCCAGGGGGGCTGTGATTGGTCCAGAGTGAGGTTGGGAGGAGAGGACTACTCTATGACTACGACTCCGTTAGAATCTTCCTCCTGCAACAACTCCTCCTCCTCCTCCTCATCCCCCAGAACTGCCTCAATCCCTTCCTCCTCTCCATCATCTCTTCCTCCCTCCACCTCTCCATCTCCATCTATCTCCTCATCCACCAAGAACGCCTCCTCATCCCCAACTTCGAACCCTTCCTCCTCTTCCAGTCCTGCCTTCCCCTCTCCTCCTCGCTGCTCCCCCCCCCCCCTCTCCTCGCTGCTCCTCCTCCCCCTCTCCTCGCTCCTCCTCCTCTTCTCCTCGCTGCTCCTCCTCCCCCTCTCCTCGCTGCTCCTCCTCCCCCTCTCCTCGCTGCTCCTCCTCCCCCTCTCCTCGCTGCTCCTCAGGTCTCTTCTCATCCACCTCCTCTCCTCCTTCCGCCACCTCCACTCCCTCTTCTTCCTCCATCTTCTCCTCTTCCTTGTTCCCATCAGCTTCAGCGGCAGTCTGTCCAGCCTCCGCCTCTGGCCCCGCCCCCTCCTCCGTATCTGGCCCCACCCCCTCCAAACATGGCCCCTCGCCCTCCGGCCCCGCCCCCTCCGGCCCAGTCCCTTCCACTCCTGTCTCGGTCTCCGACTGCATCTCATTGGCCAGCTCCGCCTCGGCCACCTCCATCGCCATGGAGTCCTCGGGGTCCTGGTCGTCGTGGTTACCGGTGAAAGGGTTTTCACCCTGCAGGAGAAGAGAGGACTGAGCGAGTGCGTACCTTTGAGGTAGGCAGCTCTCCAGCTTGGTAGAGACGTGTGGGTGTGTGTGTGTGCATGGGTATATGGTGTGTGTGTGTACGGGTGTATTGTGTGTGTGTGTGTGCGCATGTGTGTACCTTGAGGTAGCTCTCCAGCTTCTTGCCGATGACCTTGTGGTTGAGGATGCTGCGCGCCACAGACAGGCTGGCCCTCTTGGACTGTTCCATCATGCCCTGGGGTCAGGGGTCACACCACAAGAAGGGTCACCACACACACTCCAACCAAACGCACTCCACGTGTCGCGTGTGTGATGGTGAGTGTGTGATGGTGAGAGTGTGATGGTGTGTGAGTGAGTGTGTGTGTGTGTGATGGTGAGTGAGTGAGTGTGTGTGTGTGTGTGTGTGTGTGTGTGTGTGTGTGTGTACCTTGCGGTTGTAGTTGTGGTCGGGGGATTTGAGGTGTTTCTGGATGAGGTGGTGCTGCATGGGGATGAACAGATCACAGGCTGCACAGTGGGCCGCCTCCACCTTCCTCATGAAGTGCTCCATGCCTAGCTCTGCAGGAGAGAAGGGTTATTCACACACACCTCCATGCCTAGCTCTGCAGGAGAGAAGGGTTATACACACACACACACACCTCCATGCCTAGCTCTGCAGGAGAGAAGGGTTATTCACACACACACACCCCTCCATGCCTAGCTCTGCAGGAGAGAGGGGTTATACACACACACACACACACCTCCATGCCTAGCTCTGCAGGAGAGAAGGGTTATTCACACACACACACACACCTCCATGCCTAGCTCTGCAGGAGAGAAGGGTTATTCACACACACACACACACACTCACCCCCACCCCTCCATGCCTAGCTCTGCAGGAGAGAAGGGTTATTCACACACACACACACACACCCCTCCATGCCCAGCTCTGCAGGAGGAGGGTTATACACACACCCCCACCCCTCCATGCCTAGCTCTGCAGGAGAGAGGGGTTATACACACACACACACCTCCATGCCTAGCTCTGCAGGAGAGAAGGGTTATTCACACACACACACACACACCTCCATGCCTAGCTCTGCAGGAGAGAAGGGTTATTCACACACACACACACTCACCCCCACCCCTCCATGCCTAGCTCTGCAGGAGAGAAGGGTTATTCACACACACACACACACACCCCTCCATGCCCAGCTCTGCAGGAGGAGGGTTATACACACACCCCCACCCCTCCATGCCTAGCTCTGCAGGAGGAGGGTTCCCTGTACGTACCCCTGGTGAGGTCCTGCTCTCGGTACACCTGACACACGGCAGCACTGTGGTTCTCCATCTGACTGGTCCTCTGCTCGGTCTTCTGGTACTTGTTCATGAGGTACTCCTGTCACACACATACACACACACACGTTACAGAGAGCGAGCAGGTCGGCGTGGTACCTGTGTGTGTGTGTGTCTGTGTCTGTGTGTGTGTGTCTGTGTGTACCTGTAGGAAGTCTGTGGTGGGTTTGGTCAGCTGGTTGGACAGGAACTTGAAGTGGTCCTTGTGGAAGCGGCTCTCTAGATGGGCAGCCATGTCCTCCTTGTAGAAGGAGCGGAACTTGCACACCGAACACGCAAACATCACCCTGCAACCAATCAGACACAGTGTCAGTGGGAGCACGGCCTATCAGAGCCTGGCAAGTTGGGAGGTGAGGTGGGTAGAGGGAAGTTGGAGTGGTACGAGGACAGAGCAGGAGAGGAAGAGAGCAGGAGGAGGTGGGGCGGGGTGATCCTGACCTCTGAGTGTTAAGCTTGACCCCTGACCTTTCCAGGAAGCCCCTCCTCTTCCTGAGCTTGGGGGTCTTGTCCTGGGTGGGGGGCGTGGCCTGGGCGGGGGGCGTGGCCTGGGCGGGGGGCGTGGACTGCAGCTTCTTTTTCATCTGGGAGATCTCCTCCTGCATGCTGAGGGCTGGAGGGGAGAGAGACATCCAGAGTAAGAAAGAGAGTGTAAGAGAGAGAGAGAGAGAGAGACATCCAGAGTAAGAAAGAGAGTGTAAGAGAGAGAGAGAGAGAGAGACATCCAGAGTAAGAAAGAGAGTGTAAGAGAGAGAGAGTGAGAGAGACACCCAGAGTAGGAGACAGAAAGCGAGGGGAGAGATCGACCCAGAGTAAAAGACAGAGAGGTGAGAGACACCCAGAGTAAAAGACAGAGAGAGGGGAGAGAGACAGGGGAGAAAGAGAGAGGAACGATGGAGGTACCTTTGTCTCCATCTGCAGAGGCTCTGGCTTCCTGTAGAAACACACAGCAGTGTTAGTCACCCCTCACACCTCCCCCAGGACCCCCTCCTCCTCACCCCCCCAGCAGTAGCTGGCTCTGTACTCACAGCAGATGGGGTCTTGATCTCCTTGGCGTCTCCGTTGTTCGAGGCAGCTTCTGCAGATCAGACGAGCAGTTTAGACCCCACACTCAGGGTGGACGTTCGTGTGTGTGTGCGTGTGCGTGCTTGTGTGCGTGCGTGCTTGTGTGTGTACCGTGGCTGGGCTCGGGCCCTGCAACCTCGGTCTTGTTCATCTTGGACTCTGGTTCGTCTGCAGCCGTCAGAGTCTGCTTGCGTTTTTTCTGCCCGTCGCGCTGTGGCCGGGCCTGCTGCTGCTGCAGCGGTGGTGGTGGTACTGGATGTTGTTGTTGATGTTGTTGCTGGGGGATGGACACACCATCAACACACACTCGAACGTACACACACACACCAAGCATCCACACACACTCCATGATCACTCACCCCACACACACACACACCTAGCATCTACACACACACACACACACACACACACACACACACACTATTTACACACACCATCAACACGCACTCCTAGTAATGTGCCTGCACCACCCCTTTCTAACATAGGCAAACACCTAGGTAGCACACACACACACACACATTAAAACATGCACTGCAGACAGAAGACTCCACAACCTTACTGACTCGCACACAGATGCAATAGACAGTACAACAGACAACTCTACACACACACACACACCATCCCCACTCACACACACCATCCCCCTCCGCCCCACACACACACCATCCCTACTAAACATACAAATCATTTCTCCACTCTAGACACACCATCTCAACACACACACACACCGTATCTACACACACACCGTATCTCCACTCTCACACACACTGGGTGCGATCATGGCAGTGCTGTTCCATTCTACCCCTTTAGGTTTGGTATTGATTGACATGTCCTGAAGATGCTTAAACCATGTAACCATCACTGCCCTTCTGCTGCCACTGGGCCTCCCGGCATCACCGCAGACATCAGACCACCCACTGAGCTAAAACACACAACGCCCATTTAGCAGAAATAGCTCCTTTAAGGACTTCCCCTTTGTAGCGCTGTAACCATTAGCCATCGTAGCGTTAGCATTAGACCGTGTAAAATTAGCATTATCCTTTGTTGGCATCGGTCCTCGTAGCGTTAGCATTAGACCTTGTAAAATTACCATCAGCCCGTGTAGCATTAGCGTTAGCTTTGACTGTGTGGGACTGCTAAGGGGTGGGCCGGCAGGTGGGCGGAACACAAAATCAACAAGAACCCAAATTAAACGGATAAAAAGTTGACTAAAATAGGCAGAACACTGTTGGTGAAGGGGGGCTTGGGGCTCATTCAGGATGTGGCCCTAAAGCATGTGAACTCAGCTGGCCGAGGGGAGGAGGGGGCGTTGCATTATGGTGATGTAATGGTCAGACAGGCCATAGGTCAGGGGTCATTATCTGCAGACAGGCCATAGGTCTTGTCCAGGGCTGTGACCACGCCCCACCAGGGGCGGGGGGGTGGGGGTACTTACTCGGTTGAGGGGTCTCTTCCGGCCGCGCTGGCGCCCGGCCCTGGGCCCCCCTCCAAAGTGCCTCCCTGGGAATTCATGTTGCGGGCCGGGGGGCCCCGGGTGGTGGGCCGCCCCGCCCTCGGAGTACATCCGGTGGGACAGGAGTGACGGGAGCTTCCCTCGGCCCCCTGGGGAGAGGCCGTGAGGGTGGGAGTGACCTCCTCCCCGGCCTCCACCTCCCATGGGAGTTGGGTCGGACCTGCGGCCTCCAAACCCTCCCCCTCCTCCTCCTCGGCCTCCAGGGCCCCCAGGACCTCCTCCCCTCCTGGGGGAGCGTCGGCCTGCTCCTGCCCACCCCCCCGCTCCTCCTCCTCCTCCTCCTCCTCCTCCCAGACTGCTGGAGAAGGGGGAGTCTCTCATGGCCTGTCGCATTTTAGCGACCCCGTAAGAGGAAGGGGAGGGGCTGTCGAAGCCGCCTCCCCCCAGACCGACTCCGCCCCCGACTCCTCCTCCTCCTCCAAAGCCAGACCCCCCTCGCGGGCTCAGCATGTCGCCGCCCCTCCCGTCGCCGTAACCGTAGTTACCGGAGCGGGCGTAGAGATCGCGGGAGGCGAGGGAGGATGGGCGCGAGTCGAAGGACTCGAACTGGTCAAACCTGCGGATGGATGGAGGGAGCAGAGGAAAGAGGGTGAGGGAGGGAGGGAGGGAACTACCTCCACCTCCTCCTCCCCCCTCCCTCTCTTCAAGCCTAGTTTCTCTCATGCGTATCACGATGAGGTTGTTCACTTGGACCAATACGTGCGTGACCTGGTGAGTCCTGGTGTCATCGACCAATCACAGTGCTTAACACTTGTGCCCCTCCCCTACTTGGGATCCAACCCTGGTGAGGGATGATGGGAAATGAAATTATTTACCCTCGATAGTTACTCTCACCCCCCCCGCCCTCTCCCCAACAGGCACTGGGCCCTTACAGAGGGTGGGGACAGACAGATCTGGTGGAGAACAGTTGGTCACAGAGAGACAGACAAGAGCTTTGTCCAATAGAAATCCTCTCCTCTCTGAAGAGGGTGGTTACCACTGTATCATACTGGGGGGGAGGGCAGGGGGCGGGGAACCCTGTCGATCTAATTAAAGTAAAAGGTATGTGGGGGGGGTAGAGTTGACACAGTAATCCCTCCCAGCCAATCACATCATCGACCGCCCAGAGAGAGTCACCGTGTGCAGGATGAGAGAAATACACAGTGGGTAAATAAAATAAAAACATAAAAAAATTAAAAAAGAGGAAAACAGATGTGGTGAGAGATCTATTGCAGGGGAGGAGAGAGATCTACTGCAGGAGAGAGACATCTACTGTAGGGGAGAGAGAGATTGTAGGGGCAGGTCAGCAGTTCACGCCTCCAGGTATCCACAAGGGGAACTGATCAGCAGATGGGATGGAATGGTTCTCACGTAGCAGTTGATCTGCATTCTGCTCCGCCACTGAGCTACACCCACCCACCCTGGCTTCAACTACCTAGAGAACCCTGACTCTGGTTGGGGGGGGGGGGGGTGTGTGTGACAAACTCAAGGTTAATCTCCAGAGCCAAAACAAAAGACCCCACCCAATCCCACCCTTGTTGCCATGGTATCCCAACCACACCCTTGTTGCCATGGTATCAACTAATCAATTATTACACCACCCCCCACACCCGTTCCTGTATACAGTCAGACACCACGGACACCAACAGCTAGCGCTAGTCAGGATATCAGCTAGCGCTAGTCAGGATATCAGCTAGCGCTAGTCAGGATATCAGCTAGCGCTAGTCAGGATATCAGCTAGCGCTAGTCAGGATATCAGCTAGCGCTAGTCAGGATATCAGCTAGCCCTAACCAGGGTATCAGCTAGCGCTAGCCAGGATATCTTCTCTGACCGTTATGATGCCTCTTCCTGATGCTTCCTCTAAGCACCCAGCTGGTCAGGGATCCTGAGCACCCCTCCAGAATATTCTAACCACACCACTACATTCTCTCTAGTGCGTATCAATACTGACTGGTTGGATGGATGGATAAAGGAGGGAGGGAGGTATAAGGAGGAGGAATAGGGTAGGGGTGGATGGATAGAGGGAAGTTTAGATGGATGGAGGAGGGGGGAAGAGGGGGGAAGAGGGTCAGTGGGCTGAAACTTCAGGTGAAGAGAGAAAGGAGATAAAGGAGGGAAAGGGGGAGAGTTGTCCCTAGGGGTGAAGTGAGGTACTGATCTGGAGGGGTTAACCAGACAGGGCTGTAGGCTCTGTGTGTGTGTTACCTGTCGCTGCGCCCCCCTCCCTTCATGCCCCCCTCCAGCTGGGTCAGCATGTCCAGGCGCTGGTTGATCTTGGCGATGACCGCGTCTGCGCTGGTCCCTGTAGACGACAGCAAGGAGCTCCCAGAGAGCCCTCGCTTCATGTGGCCCCCACCTCCACCACCCCCGTAGCCCCCTCCGTAGCCCCCCAGCCCCGACATGGGCTCCTTGTAGCCTCCTCCACCACCACCTCCTCCTACACCACCACCTCCTCCTCCTCCTCCTCCACCACCACCACCACCTCCATACAGGTCAAAACTACCTGAACCTGCAAGGAAAGATGGGGGGGAGAGATCTAATCAATCTTACACCGGGATAACATGTCTAAACTAAGGCGAAACTGTTATATTTTCCAACAATGAACAATTTATTTAATTTCACCTTTATTTAGCCAGGAAAGGCTCAGAGATGTAAAATCACTACAGCACTAAGTCAATACATCGTCGCAACAACTACAAATAATTTAGGAATATAATAAGTCGGTGGAGCAAAATAAAATCATGAAACTTGAAAAAATGTACAGGTCTGGGAGTCGGACACAAAATCCGTTAGCAATGGTTTAAAAAACACCGAACTGAACAAGCTTTTCACCCGTTTCAAACTGATTTGTTTCAAGTTGATGGCCCTGCGTACATAAAACACATTATGTACACTATGTCCTGGGTGGGTCACGGCTAGCTAGCTCACCAGCCATGTACCGCGATAAACGGTGTGGCTAGTCCAAGTCTTAGCTGTGTTTAAACTTAATTACCTCTGTTTCCTGACTGTGCACCTCCTCCGCCGCCGCCTCCACCCCAGCTGGAGTATCCTCCTGTAAGAAAGGCCGTTTAAAGAAAGGTTCCAGATGCATACTGATGCGATCAAAAAAGCCAACTCTTAGTCATGAACCGTCAGCTAGCTAGAGGTAGCGAGCTAGGCTAGTAAGCTAACAAAGGATACCCAGTAAGGCTAGCTAGCTACGTTTGCTACTACTGGCTACTTAGCTAGGTAGCGAAGACGTGCTAATAACGTTAACAGACTTTGTTCGTGAGTTACACCCGGTGAATAACGTGATTGATTTATGCTACTGCGATAGCTGATGATGTAGTTCATTAGTGCAAACGACAAAGCAGCCATTTTATTAGTTATCTTGTTGGCCAAAAGGAGCTTGCTAATTCTACATACCAATAGAGATGGTTTGCTAGCAGACGACTCCATTTTAACAAGACGGTCTGGTTAGGTATAAGCTCTCCTGGTGTAAATCATAGTCGCTGAGGTTAGCTACATCAATGGATGTTCGTGTACATACCTGAACCGTAGCCACGGCCGTCCATATTTCGGATGAGGATAGTTTGTGTCGGTTAGAGATTGGGTGCGAGCTAGCTATAACAACGCAATCTGAAAAAGGATCACACCGGGACTAAAGTGGCACGCTCGCTAGTTTTTTGATATGGACACCGAGCAACGCCTTCCCTGTTCACTGATTGGTTGTGACATCTCCTAGTTATTTAAAAGTGCGCCTTCAAGAATGGTTTTCGATGTTTAGAGGCTTAAAACATTTTTTTGTCAAGCAATCCAGTACTCAATATTTCAAAAACGTTTTATTTATTCCAATGCACAGTATACATACACACGTACGCAGTTATTCGACTTGACTGAAGGAATCCGAGCCAAAGCACAACATTGCCCCTGTAGTGCAGCCAGAGTATGGAGTGAGATTGTAGATGTATCTTGAATTTGAGAAACTGATTGTATTTCAGTTACGAAAAATAATAATAATTGCCACCAGTTATCACACTACAGTTAAGAGATTATTTTTTTCCCTTCAGATTTCTAAGTCCATACCAGAGCAGTCTGTGCGCTGCTCTGGGAAGATGGCTGGGGTCTGTTCAGTGGTCTGTTCAGTGGTCTATGAGGACTGTCCTTGCTCCCAAGGTCTGGACGGAGTTTCCTGAGCCGGCATGGAACTCAGCCACTGCTGGTAGTAACCACGGAAACCGTCGATCTGGTTCAAATAGTTGTTCCTGGATTTATACTGAGAACGAGGTATAGAGGAAGAGAGAGAGAGGGAGGGTACGGAGGGAGAGAGAGAGAGAGGAGAGAGGGAGAGAGGGAGGGAGGGAACTTTTAGAAAGATAATGAGGAAACAACACACATACACACACTTCAACTTTGACTTTAAACACACACACACACACACACACTTACCTGGTCGTAACCAGGTGGGTATTGAGCAGCGAGCTCCAGCTGCTTGATGATGACATCGTTGGGTGGGACCTCCAGGTGTTTCATGCTCTTAATCACTTCCTTCAGGTACACGAAGTTAAGCCTCCGAGCAGCGCGGCCAATCAGGGCGGAGAACACATGCACGCTCGGCTTCAGCCCCGCCTCCTACAGGATGCACAGTCAGCAATTAAGGAAAGACAACCTGATTGGGCCTACCTAGTGTGTGTGTGTGAGTGTGAGTGTGTATATGTGTGTGTGTATATGTGTGTGTGTGTGTGAGTGTGTATATGTGTGTGTGTGTGTGTGAGTGTGTATATGTGTGTGTGTGTGAGTGTGTATATGTGTGTGTGTGTGTGTATGTGTGTGTGTGTGTGTGAGTGTGTATATGTGTGTGTCACCTCCATGTCTTTCAGAAGCTGCAGTCCATCCTTCTTCTGCACACAGCCCAGAGCGAGACCGCCGTAGGTCTGCATGTCAGCACATATACCTTTCTGGGTCATCACACACACCATCTCCTGCCAGCACACACACACACACAGGCTCACATAATGGACTTGTGTGTTTTTAGGTATGTGTGTGTATGTGTATGTGTGTGTGTATATGTGTGTGTACCTTGGCTCCGTCCAGATCTCCTGCTCTGGCAGCCCTCCGTATCAGGCTGTTGAAGAACGCCACATCCAGCTTCACCTTGTGTTGCTTGGCAACCTGCAACAGGCTCAGCAGTGATTGGCTCCCCGGCTCCATGGTGTCAGCCAATAGAGAGAGGGTTTTGACGTCGGGTCGGCACCCATCTGCGGCCATCTTTTCAACAACACCTTCAGCCCCGCCCACAAGAGCTAGCCTATCAGAAGCTCCTGTAACCGTTCCCAAGGAAACCACACCCGTGTTGGTTAACCATAGGTCCAGCAGGTTGGGAGGGCGGGCATTGTCCACTGACTGACAGGCGAGTGAGCCAATGGGAGCCTCTTGGTCGTCTCTTCCTGGTACGAGGAGGGCGGAGCCCCCGGCGTCTTCCCCACCCTGCACCGTTACTGCGGGGATGGCGGCATGGATGCCCGGGTTGCTGTGGCAACCGGGGTTGTCGTCATGGCCACCGGACGGTGTGAACAGCTGGGCCTCCAGCAAGTCAACGTCCAGCGGAGCTCCGCCCCCAGAACCCCGCTTGACCTTCGACCCCCTCTGGCCCCCCTGACCCCCCCCCTTCTCTGGGGTCAGCAGCAAGGCTGAGGCCAGCGCAGTGTCACCTATCCCACAATCCCTTGCAGCCCGGAGCAGCAGGTTGTAGTTCTTAAGGTCAGGGCGGAGCCCCATCCTCAACATCTGACGCCACACCTGACACGCACACACACATATTAATCAGTAGGTTGCTGGTTCAATTCCCAGCCATGCCAGATAGAACCCTAACCTTACTTGCCTTGGGGAGAATATGTCCCTGTACTTACTGTTAGTCGCTCTGGATAAGAGCGTCTGCTAAATGACTAAATGTAATGTAAATGTAATGTACACAAACACGCACACACACATATCAAATGTATCCCAGTCAGTCCAATGGTGGGTGAAGGGTTAAGGCTAGACCCTCCAGGTGTGTTATACCTGCAGAGCCAGTCTGAATCCTGCCTCCTTGTCTCTCACACACCCCATCAGCAAGTAGTGGAACGTCTCCTGGGTGACGGCATGGCCACCCTGCAGGATCTCCTACACACATTGCAATCAAATACATTTGATTAAAAAAGGCTAGGATCAGTCTCACTGTGAATAGCTTCAACACAACAAGCAGGACAGCCAGATAATCTACATCAACACCCACGCATGTGTACCCTGAGCGTGTGCAGGCAGGCACGGAGGTGATTGGTCAGGGCGTGGGTCTTCAGGAGGGCATGGAAGGTGATGTCATTCAGGGGGTGGTTCTTCCGGCGAAGCTCCTGCTCCAATCTCAGCGCCTGTTGCAACCCTGCCTGTTTCCACGGTGACTCGGCACAGGCATTGAACAAGGCGGTGTAGGTGGCGTCCGTGGGAACCAGGCCTCGCTTCTTCATCTGGGGGGGGGGGGGCGGGAGTTATGACACACACACAGGAACGAACACACACACAGAAACAGACACACACAGGGATACACACACACAGGGACAGACACACACACAAAAACAGACACAGGAACACATACGCACAGATACACACACACACACACACAGGAACACACACACACAGATACACACACCCTAACAGACACACACACACAGGAACACACACAGGGTGGATGTGCATACGTGGTTGTAGAGTCTGAAGGCCAGTTTGAGGTTGCCTGAGCGTCCACACCCCCCTATGAGCAGCGTGTAGTTGAACTCCTCCGGCTGCAGCCTCTCTCCCCGCAGCATGTCCTCCTGGAACAGCTCCAGGGCCTCGCTTAGCTGTTACCACGGAGACACGTGGGCGGAGGTGACGTTACCGAGGAGACACGGGGGGGACGATGAAAACATGGAGACAAATGAGGGCAGGCAATGTTACCAAGGAAACACAAGGGTGGAGATGGGGGGGGGCGACATAGAAATGTAAGAAGGAGAGGTGATAAGACAAGATGTAGGCCTAGGCGGGGTTGGAAACACCAGGTGACCAATAGGATGAAGGAGAGGGGACAGAGATCAGAGGCACGCGGGAACTGGGACGGTCTTGGATCAGTTCTCAACATGATAGAGACGGAGGGAGGGAGATAAGTTCTCTAACCTTGTTCTCCTTGATTAGTTTCTTGCACTGTAGAAAGTACCAGTAGGGAGTGTTCCTCCTTCCAGTTCGAGACCTGAAAGGCACCGGGTCCGTGTCTTCGTTCGCTCCATCCTCCTCACTGCCATCCCGGAACCTCATGTCCCGTAGCAGCGGGGAGGTCTTTCGGAATGACCGCTTCGAGGCAAAGGCGCCGGACAACGAGCCAAAGCGTTCCTCGGATATCTCGTTTTCATCCTGGCTAGGCTGGACGGAGACAGATCTTGGTAGGTCCAGATGTACCGGGTTGACAAAATTCTCCCTCGGTTTCCGAGCGCTCGCCATTGAC
Source organism: Hypomesus transpacificus (assembly GCF_021917145.1). NCBI lineage: Eukaryota > Metazoa > Chordata > Actinopteri > Osmeriformes > Osmeridae > Hypomesus > Hypomesus transpacificus. Next base: position 10,553,008 of record NC_061080.1, read on the forward strand.
ACCGAAACGGCAAATCCTTTCCATTGGGTGTCAGTAACTGACGCCCGTTGAAACGGGCACTGACCTTTACCGGTGAATACTGTCGAAAGATCTCGCGTCGTTGGAACTGAAACGTACCTGACACCGTAATCAACGATACATCTTCTGTTTCTCAAGCACGAACGAGAGACACAAGGGAACATTATTTTGTAACTTTAGCTAGACTAACAGGATACGTTTAGCTTGAAGGTAGCTGTCAATTCAACTTTAGTCAATATCAAACTAAAATAGTTTCCGGAAGGTCACAAACTATTTACGCTTATGTGGCAAAAAATGAATCCAGTCTTGGCGATCCTGTCATTTTTATTCTTCGTAAACACCAGATCAGCCAGCAGCAAGATCAGCCAGCAGCAAGCATGTTGAGCTTGTTGTCCAGTGAGGGATGCTAAGCAGACATGACGAGTACATTGCCGAGAAGCCAGAATACAATTGAAGAAATTAAACGCATTTCTCATTGCTGTTTTATGTAAAAGTCAGTATGGTCAAATATAATCAAGCCTGTTCTATTATAGACTATAATTTGTCCATAACCCTTGAAATCAATACAGTCCCAGAATGATTTCAACAGAAGATTGCCGAAAGATATTGATTAGTATTCCTGTCAGGTTTAGAGGTCACCAGTCGAGAGATCTAAACCCAGCAATACTGCCCTCTTCTGGTCACACTGGGAACTACAGTTCACAACAAGTTTGCATCATTGATGAGTACTTGATGAAGACTCTACAGTACACTATTGTACTCTGCTCTGCTTTACTCTGTTATAAGCTTTGCTATTTTCATCTCCCCACTCCTCATCTCTCATCTCCTTTCACTGTGTATGTGGGAAAAAGATTTGAGAGGTTGAAAAAATATGATTTGTTTAGGGCCCCAAAACCCTGCCCATGTTCCTGACTACTGCAGCTCTTTTTTAAACAAATTTCACAATTTCTGAAAGACAAAGAGATGTGTGTGTGTCAGACACTACATACAGACAGAGGGTCATCACAAGTACGTCTTTATTATCATAAATAATATACTGTGGTATGACTCCCACATCGTGAACAAAACAGTCCTTTTATGGCACAAAACAGCAACCACAGTAAACTCCTTATATGGAGATCCCACCTGTCCATCCCTTTTGATCGTGATTGGACAGCACAGGCACGGAAGTCCCGCCCTCTTAACGTGATTACACTCCTTCCCAGGGTGTCTTGGGGTGGCATGCCATATCACCATGGTGACCGGGGCAGGGTCTGTGCCACCCGACTCTGGAACAAGGTCACCTGATCCAAGAGAGGGAGGGGCGTTTCTCTGATGACCAATGGCAGGTCTTCATGGAGCAGAGGGTAGATGACCACACTGAGAGCAGGGCGCTCTGAAGAGAACCTGGAGGGAGGGAGACAGGGAGGGAGGGATACAGGGAGGGGGGGAGGGAGACAGGGAGACAGGGAAACAGGGAGACAGGGAGGGAGGGGAGGGGAGGGGAGGGGGGAGACAGGGAGGGAGGGGAGACAGGGGGACAGGGGAGACAGGGAGGGAGAGAGGGAGACAGGGGGGGAGGGAGGGAAGTACAAAGCGGGGGAAAGTGAGAGTGAAAGACAGACATAGAGAGTGAGAGTGCAAACTGGTAACCATGTTACTGACAGGTAGTCAGACAGACAGGTAGTCAGACAGACAGACAGACAGACCTGTCCAGTAGAGTCTTCTGAAGCGTGCGACAGGACACCAGGGTTCCGCCCATGAACATGTGACACATGACAACGTCACGGCAACGCTCCATGAAGGTCGCCACGGCGTCGGGCTGGAAGGTTCCGTTGCGTGAGACGATGCAGAGCCGCTGCAGCCGGGAGCAGCAGGACAGAGCCTCGAAGAACGCCGAGTTAGCACTGAGGTAGGGCTGCTCCAGCCTGCACACACACACAGAACCATACGTACAAACACAAATAAGTCCCACTCCTTATGTGTGTGTGTGTATGTGGTGTGTATGGTGTGTGTGTATGGTTGTGTGTGTGGTGTGTGTGTATGGTTGTGTGTGTGTGTATGGTTGTGTGTATGGTTGTGTGTGTGGTGTGTGTGTATGGTTGTGTGTGTGTATGGTTGTGTGTGTGGTGTGTGTGTATGGTTGTGTGTATGGTTGTGTGTGTGGTGTGTGTGTGTGGTGTGTGTATGGTTGTGTGTGGTGTGTGTATGGTTGCTCTGGATAAGAGCGTCTGCTAAAATGACTAAATGTGTGTGCATGCTAACCTGAGCTCCCGGAGCTGGCTGCAGTGCTGCAGAGCTTCCAGCAGGGCAGCGCTGTAGCTTATGGTCTTTAAGGAGCCCAGGTTGGCTAGAGACAACACCTGCAGCTCCCGGCACCGCTGGGCCACCTGCACCAGCCCCGCCCCCCTGGACACACCCGGCACACCCGCCAGCGTCAGTTTCCGTAGCCGCGGCAACTCCTGCAGGGCGGCAATATGGGCGTCGCCAACGACCCTCGCCCAGGCGCACGCTCGGGGCTCCGCCCACACGCGTACGCACGCCTCTAGGCGTGGCAGCGCCGACACGAACCCCGGTCCCGTCACCTCCAGGACCTCCAGGGAGGGGCAGCCGGCCAGGAGGGCGCCCAGCCCCGAGGTGCCGTCCCTGGGGAAGGAGGGGGCCGAGTCTGGCCTGTAGCTCTGGAGCCCCACGCGGGGGGGCTTCCTGAGGCCCAACAGCAGGGCGGAGGGGGAGAGGGTGTGTGTGGGGGCGTGTGTGTTTGTGTGGGGGCCGTCGGCCAGCGCGCACACGGGCAGGGAGAGCGAGCGGAGGTGTGTGAGCCTGGCCAGGCTGGCGCACAGGTGCGTGTCTCCGCCCAGGCCCGCAGGGTTGTCGTGGTGATAGTGTGTGTGCGTCAGGTTGAGGTGTGCGAGGTTGGGGCAGCCCGTAACCAGCCGGTTCATCGTCTCGGCAACAAGCTCGTCCTCCCCACGCGCCCCGTTGCCCTCTGGGTAAGGATTGTGGCTTATTCCACTGAGGTTCAGGCTGACCAATCGTGTCGCATCTCTGATTCCGTCCTCCAGCAACGACCGGACGAGCTGCGGCCGTAACGCGGGGCAACGGCTGAAACTCAGGTGCTTAGGGGCGTTGCCGTTGAGGGCCCTCCGTAGTGACTCAGCGTCCAACCAGGAGCGAGGAAGCTGCAAGGCCTCCAGGTCACCGTGGCGACCCAAGGTCTGGGCCAATGAGGCGGCGGCTGGCCAGTGGGCGGGGTTGAGACCAGGAACTGAAACCAGGAAGACTCGGAGGTGTTCCGGAACACAGACGCTGAACACAGCCAGGTAGAGCAAGAGGAGGGTCTGGTTCACCTGCAACGCACACACACACAGGTACACACACACACACACACACAGGTACACACACACACATATACAGAGGTACACACACACAAAATGTTTATGTAACATACAAACATTGCCAAGATAAAAACTGTTGAATACAAGATCCTTTCACAGCAGCACTCACAACCATGCTCACACGCACACCCCAACCACACCCCACCCTCCTCCCTTCCTCCCTTCCTCCCCTCCTCCCTTCTCCCCTCCCTACCTCCCCTGGAGCGAGGCGGGCGGTGAAGCACTGCAGCTGTTGGTAGTGTGGGACGCTGCTCTGCCCCACCATGAGCTGGCAGCACATGCTGGTGCCCTCTCTGGTCACTTCAGGGATCTCCAGCCGCAGCTGCAGCCGCTGCAGGCCGCAGCAGCAGGGCACCACGCCGTAGCTGGGAGTCAGCAGCGTCTGCCTCAGAGCACGAACGCGCCCCAGCGAATCACGTGCCTCCGCGCTCAGCTGGGCGGAGTCGAAGCCGGGAGCCACGTCGAAGGCCAGTGATTGGAGGAGAGGGAGGGAGGAGAGGAGGCGGGAGAGGCGGAGCGTGGTGACGCGGCAACCGGACAGGTCGAGTTGAGTCACCGCCCGGCAACGATGGACCTGGTCGATGGTGGATCCGGACAGCCAATAACAGCCGTTCAGGCTGAGGGACTGCACCTGATTGGACAGCTGCTTCAGCACCTGGCAAACAGTGGCGTCGCTGGCCTGGAGGAAGGGGAGGGGCCCGGGACAGGAAAGAGGAAGCAGGGAACACAATGATTGGTCACAGAACCAAGTGTGCCTATGAGTGAGTGTGTGTGTGTGTGTCTGTGCATGCCTGTCTGTGTGTGTGTGTGTGTATGTGCATGCCTGTCTATCTGTGTGTGTGTGTGTGTCTGTGTGTGTGTGTGTTACCGTGTAGTCCTCAGTCAGGCAGGCGTGGCTGAGCAGGGTCTTGTCGTGGCAGAGCGAGTGCAGTTTGCGGCAGACGCGTGCCACGCTCAGTAGCAGGTCGGGCAGGGGCACGTAGCGCAGCACGCCCAGCAGGATCTCATCAGAGAAGTCCGACATCCCCACGGAGACAGCAGGAACGCCCTCCTCTCCACACACCGCCTGGGGACAGACAGACAGACAGACAGACAGACAGACAGACAGGCAGGCAGGCAGGCAGGCAGGCAGGCAAGCAAGCAGATAGACAAACAGACGGGCAGACAGACGGGCAGACAGACAGAAAAGTACAGACAGAATCAGAGACAGCAGTTAAAACAGTAAACGTTATGTTTGAACAGCTCTACACAGAAACATACCATAGCGTCTTATCCAGATAGCGACAGATGACACTGAACTACATTGGTAGCAGACTTCTGTGCATCAACACAACAACCTCACGGCTAACTCACTGCAATTAAGCTACTTTGAGATACCCAATGGAAACAATTAATTATTTAAAATCAGTTAGGATTGAACAGTCAACTCATTAAAACTCACTGCAGTCGGGGTAGCGAGCCGGTGCTAGCTAAAGCTTGCTAGGTAAATCTGTAGCTAGTAGGCTATTGTTTGGTATTCGGAACGGTTTCTGGAAAATATCAGTAAACTAACCTGCACAATTTGATTGTCCATGTTTTCATGTAAGGTTCCACTTAAAGACATGCTCGTTTTTATGGGCGTTTCATGTGTGTAGTTTTCTTTAAGCGATGATGTCCAGGGGCTATCTCGCCGGCGACATTACTTGGTTGAGACGTGGAACAAAAAGCACGCTAGCTGTAGCAGAAGACCGGATGATCATAAGTGACGGACTCACTTCCGCTCATTTCAGTGAAACACGTCAACACTTAAGGAATCGGTTAACGATTTCTTCACGTTAAGTGGTTCACTTTAGAGGAAGTAAAATTCTTTATTAAGTCTGGCTTCACATTGATCTGCTGGAATAATTAAGTAATAGTTTACACAGACTGTCAACTAATTATTTGTAGTACTGTGTCTGTGACCATAATAAATATAGGCCTATGTGTGATCATATTAAGACGATGAAAGCTGTCATTCTTGCCGCAGGATATGGAACGAGGTTGCAAAGAGATGTCGAAAACAGCACCTGCGGAAGATTTAGCCACCTGTCTGGCATTTCCAAACCATTGCTTCCTGTGGGCAACTCTTCCTTGATATCATACTGGGTTAATGCGTTGACTGCCACTGAATGTGTGGATACGATTTACGTGATTACAAATGCCCTGCACCAAGAGAAATTTCAGGAGTGGGCCAAAGATTTCCACAACGTTAAAATCCTCAGTGATGGAACAAGAAGCAATGAAGAGCGTCTTGGTGCAGTGTCCTGCCTTCAACTGGCTGTGAAGAACTTCATGATCAAGGATCATGTGGTCATTATTGGAGGTGACACTCTCTTTAAGGAAGATTTCAGCCTCAACAAAGTAAAGGAGAAGTTTTGTGAACTTCAAGCAAAGAGTGAGGACAGTAATCTGGTACTTTCTTACCAGTGCAAAGATGAGGACACCTCCAAGTATGGCATATTGGAGGTTGATGAAGCTTTTCGGGTGCTGTGCATGAAGGAGAAACCACTGTTCTCTGAGACAACATCGAGGAGGGCATGTCCCTGTTTCTATATTCTGTCCCAAACAAGCCTTCCTCTTCTAGATGACTTTCTGGACGCATTTAAGGAATCTGCCATTGAAGAGAAGGACGCACCTGGAAATTTCTTGTCTTGGCTCATCCCAAGAAAACCTGTGTACACTTATGAGATTGATGGCCGTTTTGATGTTGGAAACCTGCAATCCTATATTGAATGTGATCTATATTTTAGAGAACTTCACGATGTTAAGTCATACATGATATAGTAAACTGCTAAATACATTGTGACTGGGTCAGTACAACCAAACCTTTCTGTAACGTTATAATCATGAAAAACTTCCTGCCTATATTCCAACTATTGGTCTTTGTATTACCTTTGTACAGTCTAGAGAACCTTTATTCTAAAATGTGTTTTGTAATTCATACATTTGATAAAAAACCACTTGACTAAAAAAATAAAGGTTCACTTTATCCAAAGTAACTTGGTCCCAATATAATTATTTTAGCCCCATTATAATACTATTAATATTGTTTATATTGAGATGAGCAATGAGATCACTTTAAACCTAAGTTGTTTTGGGGGTAATGGGGCAGTAAGTTACTTAAGCTACACCTTTAAATACTGTATTTACAGTACATCTGACTGGAGCTGCGCTCTATTAGCGCAGGGTCAAGTCTCAGTTTGTATAAATCAATTTATTCCAGAAACGTTATTTTCACACCACACTGGTCAGGACAAGTGATCAGAGGAACATATTGTTGCATTTTCTGAGAGATGGCAACTAGTGCTACTTGGTCAGAGGTTGAAGTGTGAACCACAGGAGTGACGAGAGAAACAGGAGTTCATAGACATGTGCACTTTATTGAATTCTTATTGGTCGGTGTTGACAGTATCCCAGCAGCCCTCTCACCTCCCCTGACGGTGGGGTGAAGGGTAATGACAACCTTTACACTTTCATACAAAAGGTAAAGATTATTTTTTGCATAACAAAACACAAAAACTGGACCAAGTATTTTTTTCTCTTAAGGCTGAAAGTACAAAAAAAACAAACCGAACGACTTGACTCGATTACATAATTTACATATTAAGCAATACTAGGAACCAGGAGAGACTGAGCATTAGCCCCGCCCCCCCCAGCCCAGGAAACCTTCACAGAGGTAAATAAGGTGGGTGAACAGACAACTGGGACGACCTACACAACAAATATACAGGGAGGATCCTCCCTCTCACAGGCCCCCTGCTGGCCGAAGCCCTGCAGACACCAGGCAGGCAGGCTGGGGTTGCCCGGACGACGGGCCTCTTGGATGGAAGAGTGGGAGGGGCGGAGCGTGGGGGGGGGGGGGGTCAGAACTCTGCACACACCATTGTGTGTGAGTATGAGAGAGAGTGTATGTGTGTGTGTGTGAGAGTGCAAGTGTGTGCAGAGCTCAAGCGGTCACTAGCGGTGCGTGTAGTAAGAGGATGGGGGAGGGGGGAGGGAGACAGTCTGTTTAGAAGCACTTCCTGTGGACGATGGAGGGGCCGGACTCATCGTACTCCTGCTTGCTGATCCACATCTGCTGGAAGGTGGACAGGGAGGCCAGGATGGAGCCTCCGATCCAGACAGAGTACTTCCTCTCTGGGGGGGCAATGATCTGAAGACGGGAGGAAGAGAAGCCGTTAGACCTGAAGTGGACTCAGACGAACCCCATTACAAAGTTATTACGGCTGTAGCTGTTCCAGCATCTTGCACTTGGCTTGTAAAAAAAACTTGCTTCACTGAACAAATTGCAATTATACAAATGGAAACTCTTGGAACATTAAGCTGGTGGGTTCTAAAAGAGCTTTTAGAGATGCGTGTCTCCAGTCCTCACCTTGATCTTCATGGTGGAGGGGGCCAGGGCTGTGATCTCTTTCTGCATGCGGTCAGCGATGCCGGGGTACATGGTGGTACCTCCAGACAGCACGGTGTTGGCGTACAGGTCCTTACGGATGTCAACGTCACACTTCATGATGCTGTTGAAGGTGGTCTCATGGATGCCACAGGACTCCATACCTGCGGAAGGGAGGGGGTTAGAGATAAACATCTAGACTCACCAGCAGAACAGACTCCACCAGAACAGAAACAGAGGGCTTCAAACTAAGACCAGCGACCACCCAGTGCATCGTGGGATGTGATGAGACTCACCGAGGAAGGAGGGCTGGAACAGGGCCTCGGGGCAGCGGAACCTCTCGTTGCCGATGGTGATGACCTGTCCGTCGGGAAGCTCGTAGCTCTTCTCCAGCGAGGAGGAGGAGGCAGCGGTGCTCATCTCCTGCTCAAAGTCCAGCGCCACGTAGCACAGCTTCTCCTTGATGTCACGCACGATCTCACGCTCGGCCGTGGTGGTGAAGGAGTAGCCACGCTCTGTCAGGATCTTCATCAGGTAGTCGGTGAGGTCACGGCCAGCCAGATCCAGACGCAGGATGGCGTGGGGCAGGGCGTAGCCCTCGTAGATGGGCACTGTGTGGGTCACACCATCACCGGAGTCCATGACGATACCGGTGGTACGACCAGAGGCGTAGAGGGACAGCACAGCCTGGATGGCCACGTACATGGCGGGGGTGTTGAAGGTCTCGAACATGATCTGGTGAGGAGAGGAGGAGGGGTGAGGAAGAGTGACGCAACACCAGCAGGTCACTACACAGCACACAGCAAAGAGCCATGCACTAGACTAGAGACAAGTCGCTCAGTCAACAGGAGCACTGAGACACGTGTTATGTTTCCATCAAACGGTCCTGTCATTAGTAGTGAACATGAAGCTAAGACTGGATCATCCTAGTGATGAGGCCCGAGGGGCCGGCATGCAGACAGGCAGCACACAGGAGGAGAGAAACCTGGAGCTTCCAGAGAGACTGACAGATCAGCAGAGCTGAGGAGAGAGGGCCTGAAGGAGGACGAACGAGAACAAAAAAGGAACTCAAGAACAGTAAAGTAGGAGGTATGTTCAGGGGGGCTGCAGTTCTGAATAATCTTTTGGCCTGGTCACTTCCTTCCCCAAATGGTTGGGAGGGTGAGAGAGAGATTGAGAGAGCCAGACAGACTGAAGCCTCACCTGGGTCATCTTCTCCCTGTTGGCCTTGGGGTTGAGGGGGGCCTCAGTGAGCAGGACAGGGTGCTCCTCAGGGGCCACACGGAGCTCGTTGTAGAAGGTGTGATGCCAGATCTTCTCCATGTCGTCCCAGTTGGTCACAATGCCGTGCTCGATGGGGTACTTCAGGGTCAGGATACCCCTCTTGCTCTGGGCCTCGTCTCCCACATAGCTGTCCTTCTGGCCCATACCCACCATCACACCCTGGGGGAGGAGAGAGGGAGCTTAGTGGACTCAAAACAGATCCAAGGTTGGGCTGCAAGCCCTCACACAAAGACATGCATTACTGCAAAAGTACAGTATGCATTTTTGTGTAAAAAAAGTTTAAAAAAAGGCTTTGTGTAGTGAAATTAGGCCAAAGGAAATGAGTGAGTGAAAATGGTTGGTTAACTAAATTGTAGGTAAATGATTGACATGTGTAGATTACCTGATGCCTGGGGCGACCGACGATGGAGGGGAACACTGCGCGAGGAGCGTCATCTCCAGCGAAACCGGCTTTGCACATACCAGAGCCGTTATCAACGACCAGGGCGGCGATCTCGTCTTCCATTTCTGCACAAACAGGAACAAAAAAATGCGGAACCGTTAAAATTGCGAACAAGCTATTCAGTGAGCTGTTGTACCACCGAGCGGCCGCAAGGTGGCGCCGCAGCGCCCAGCTCCAGGGCCATGCCCAGTGCGGGAAGACAAAAGCCAGCTTCTCTTGGTCTAGTCATGGCCATATATGGGAATAGTTCGACCAGCTTAGTAAAAACTGCTGCTCGGCCCGTGACTGCCACCCCGCGTGCTGTTCTACAGCCGCCTGTGACAGCGAGGGGCCACTCCCTAATCCGAAACAAGGATAACCGTCCCCACGTCCCAGATCAACGCCTACTATGCGGTTGATGTTTATACAAAACTGTAATGTCCCGTACCACAAATGTCAACGGTCTAACCATAAAAGGTTAGACAGTTCGCAGGGCAAGTTACACGAAAGCGCTAACACCACACTAGTCCAGTTAGCTAGCTAACCGGCCGTGTAGCTCTTCTCGGTAACGGGCTGACCCAAATGTCCTAGTTAATGAAAAGTTAAGCATTAACTTTTGTATAATTACAATTTTTTTCAAAAGGTTCAGTAAGCTTAGCTAGCAGGCATTCAAGGGCGGTGGTCCACGTTAACGGCAGGATCATGTACGATAGAGAGGGTCGTGATGTAACCTCGGTTCATTAAGACTTGTGGCCGCTGACAGGCAGCTATGCCAAGCCCAGTGTTTCCCACACATAGACTAATTTGTGGCGGTGCGCCACACAATCAACACCGGCCGCCACATATTGCGCTTCGTAAAACATTTTTTTTGATCGCTATTTAGGTTAAAACACGCAGCGTATTCGTTCAGATGCATCTCCTTTCCCCTGCTCTCCCTCCGTCTCTCTCACTCATGCGTCTTTCTCACTTATGCACAGTCACAAAGTCAACACACGTTAGCAACAATACATACATACGCCGTTCTAGTAAGACCGACAGCTATATCAGCGAGCCTTCAGCATTAGTGCCGTAGCTAAAAGTCGAGGAAAGTTGAGGCTACTTTTCGCTAGGTACCTTACTCGAAGGTTCCCCTTCGTTCTTTTGGTGAGAAGTCTCAGGAGCTAGCTACTTACCCGGCGTCATGGAGCCGACCAGTTAAATAGCTGTTTAGCACTAGCGTTGCTACATGCATAATGCAGCAACGCTAGCCCCCCCCCCCCCCCCCCCCCCCCCCCCCGGTCGGACCCCCCACCCCCCTCCCCGCCACAACTAGATTTCTAATCTGTGGGAAACACTGCAAGCCGGTCCAGTATGCAAGCTCGAGCGGGACACACCCATGGCAACCAGACGCCATCAAAAAGAACAATCCGTTGAAATTCAAATTCCTCAAACGCTGCCGTCCTACTAAGCCTTTTCTGGTCCTTTATCAAATTAAACTCAAAGACAGGTAGCGTTAACACAAGACAACACAAATCGTCATCTTACAGCTCGATAACCAGGATAAATTAGCTAGCTCCCAAGCTAACCATACAATTCGTTACTGTAGCGACTTTATAGGAATACCTCGGAATGAATTAACAAGCAAAATGTAATTACAAGATGTCATTACGCTAGTTACAGTATTGTAATTTCTAGCTGCAGTTAGCTAGCTACAATTTTAACGTGTGTCGAAGCAATGAACGGATAACAGCTGCTTTATCAACAATATCTGTCCACACCGCCAACACTACAGCTTTTCAAACAAACTTAAGATCCATACTCAAGGCGGTACGCATTTTCGGTCTTACCTGTGTTTTAAGGAAGTGTTAACTGCAAAAGGAGAATGTATACGGGCGGTAGTCCGCTCTGCTAGATCGACTGTGGTAGAATGATGAAGCGTTGCCAAGGTGCTGGGTTTTATTTGCGCCCGCGCTGCAGCCCCTATCCATAAAAGGCAAACTTTCTGCACGGCGCGCTCTGATTGGCTCGAGCGCGTCCACTTGGAGAAGCGCATTCGGCCGGCTGAGGGACGGGGCAAGACTGGCAAAGCGGCCTACACTAAAAGCATAAACTTTAAAAGATTATCGATTTGTCGTTGAGATCAGTGCTTTTGTATGAAAGCAAATTAGCCAGAGTTTCATTCACGGCTACCTTGAAAACAATAAATCAAAGTGTTTTACGACTCTTAACCGAGAGAGTGGCCTCTCCGTCAAATGCAGGCTTAAAGTGATTTGTTTATTTAAGAATTTGTAATAATATTGGAGTTGTATTTATATCAGTCATTCCTTACAATGAACATACACACATTCCTGGGTCTCCCTCCTGCCCCGAAACAGCCTCTTAGGCTAAAGAGCTTATCTCTGTAGCAAACACAATACTTAACGACCCCCCAGCCCTTCAATAAGAACCACATATAGCTTTAGAAAAGAGAAGAGTGGAAAAAGAAGAGAATAATGAACATATATGCAATATAAGTTGCCTACATACTTATAAAGTTATATAATGTATTAATTTAGCAGACGCTTTTATCTAAAGCGACACACAGTACATGACTTAAAGACAAACTTGCAACATTCCTTACAATGAATACACACACACACACTTGCAGAGCCAGATTACGCATCACTGATGACAGCTGGATGAGTAGAAGGGTGACAGGTCAGGAGAGCACAGCTAACACCATTAACACGACACACACGCACACACTAAACCAAACTGTGACGGCGATATCCTTGGCAGAACTGACAGGCTAGATGGTGACAGCTCTTTGCAGCCTGTAAATCTATCACAGCAATCACCAAGTGTGTGTGTGTTTGTGTGTGTGTACGGCAGTGTAGGCATCGAATGTCTCTTTGTGTCGAGGCGAAAGGGACCATGTTGCCTCTGGCTCTTGTATACTATCCACACTTTCCAAACTATCAATTTATGACCAGCACCAGTACCAGATACCAGGACCAGATACGAGACACCAGCACCAGTATTATTACCAGTACAGGACCAGGACCAGGAGCAGTTCCAGAGTCAGAGTCTCTGAAACCAGAGAGCATGGTCTTACTGGCTGACAGGACAGGGTTCATAGTGCTGCCGTGAGGAGGTAACACTTCATGGATTAGTAGGAACTGTGTCACACAAGCTGAATCACACACACACACACCTACACGCATACACACACACAATCTGAGGAATACTGCGACACACACACACACACACAGGTCACAGATATGCGTGTGCACACAACCACGCACCCAAACACACACCCACCTCCCCCCCCCCCCCACACACACACACACAGCTGTAGATGGCAGGGGTGGGTTTCCCAGTGAGACTATATTTGGAGTTCCTGCGGAGCGACCACATCCTGTCCATTGTTGTTGTAATTAAACTGATACCTTTTTGGAAGTCTACCTGTGTCCTCACTGAGACTGCCAACACTCCACACCCCTGTACTACATCACCACACCCGTGTGAGTCATCGCCACACCTGAGTACTTCCTCGTCCCACGAGTCACAATGTGTGCAGCACTTCACCATGTGTTCTATTGGGATGGTATGATGACGTTGTGATGAACAGGTGAGAAAGAGGAGGGAGAATGGATGAGGAGAGGAGGCAAGGAGGTGGAGAGGGTAGGATGATGAGAGGAGAGGAGGATGTTGCAGTGAACATGTCTTTTCAGCAAGTGACAGCAGAGCAAGGCCGTAATCATAATACATATTGGGGGGACACATCCCCCCCAATATTCAAATCTGGTCAAAATTTCCCCCCCAATATGTTGATATAAAAATAAAAATGTGCTACGCTAGGACAGGCAACCACGCACACTGTCCGAAATTATCATAATAAAAAAATAAGAATAATCGTCCCCCCCAATGTTGACTCCATGGCTACGGCCTTGCAGCAGAGAGACTAACTTTTTAAACAAAGTGGTCCTTCATTACACATTCATTAAAAATTGGATTAACAAGAAAATAAAGATGTATTATGTGTAGTTCTATATTCTAGTGACCTGTACCAAACTCCTGAGAAGTCTGTGAGAGGACAGGACGCTGGAGCTTGGAACCGTCTGTCCTCTGATTGGTCTACAGGACCCCTGTGGACGTGACACAGATGGCCAGAGAGGAGTCAGACACTCGCACGGGACTGAAACGCACCTCGCAGTAACCATGACAACACGGAGCAAGCTGTCACATACTCCGACAAGGCCTTCATTATCCCAGAGGCCCAGACACTCACTGCACAGACTGTAAACAAGCCAGCTCTGGCGTTTTAGTTAGCTGTACAAAGTGTTAGTTGGTGCCTGCTATGCTATGCTATCACATGCTAGCAGTGCTTGGTATACAGTGAATGTAAACTGACTGGTTTCTGCTATTCTATGCTATCACACAGGGGGGATGGGGGGGAGGGGGTGAGGAGTATCTATCGTCATTCATTAATTCCAGGAATGTTGTTAGAGTGGAATGACCTATCAGAGACTGAATAGCCTTGGAACTCACACACATGCAGTCTCTTTCACAATCTCTCTCTCTCACATACACACTCTCTCTCACACACACACACCCACTCTCTCTCACACCCACTCTCTCTCACACACACACACCCACACACACACTCTCTCGCACACACACCCACACACTTAGGAGGTCCTAATACGGGCATGTCAGAGGAACAGGACAGACACCGGCAGGAGAGACAGGAAGTTCATTTCTCACGGCCTCTCTGCAGTAACTGCACACAGGAAGTGACTTCACAAACACTGTGCAGCCCGGTGCACTGTTGCGCTGTGTTCGTTAAGTAACAGTTCACCCTGTCATCAACATAGCTAACAACCTAGCCCCACGGTTACAAGCACACACACTCACGTTACAAGCACACACACTCACGTTACAGTACACAAACACACACAGAGCCACAGACACACACATATATAAAGACACACTAACAAGCACACACATGGAAACACACACACACCACAAATTCACACGCACACATACTGTTGATGCCTGGTTTGGGTGCAGCCCTGGGGAGCGCCGTCCCTTTAAGGGAATCCCTGGCTGACATCCATATAAGGAGAAGTTGGACGAAGTCACATGGGAGGAAGAATGTGCAGGACTGGTCATGTGACTACTTCAGAGGAAATAAGACTGAATGAATGAATGAATGAGTGTGTGTGTGTGAGTGTGTGTGTGAGTGTGAGTGACACATCCTGTCAGGCTTGATCATCCCCTGGGACAGCCCTGTTGGTAAACCTTTGAAACCCAGCCTTTGAGCAAGGTTGCCAAAGTTGCCAGAGTTGCGTGTTACGTGTAAGAGTTACGC
>NC_061080.1:10567947-10662977 GCF_021917145.1 Hypomesus transpacificus
GACCCACTTTAGAGAAGTGTGGCTTTTAGACCAGGACTGATCTGTTTGTGTGTGTGTAGCTCCTCTGAGGACCATATCTCTTGTCATTAACTGAGTGCATTATCTTCCACTTTTCCCCTAAACATCAAATACATTAGTGATGCACAGGACACACACACACTAGGTAACCCTTCACATGGTGTAGAGGATGATTTCTCCATCTTGTGTGTGTTTCTTACTGTTTACGTTCGATCATCACATCCTTTGATCAGCTGTTCTCCTCTGTTTTAGGGTAACTTTAGTCTAAATCAGTTCATGTAAAATTCAATAGCTTTAATGGATTCATAACAGAATTTTATAGCAGGATGTTTGTAGATCAGTATACTAACAAGCCCCTCCCACTCCTCCCACTCCTTAGGCATGGACCTCTCTGCCAATCAGGATGAGGAAGGAGACCAGGAAGTGTTCCAGCTGGAGATGAGTCGTGAAAACAGGAAGTGTGCCTTCCGGACGGCTGCAGGGAAGTACTGGACCCTGACAGCTACTGGAGGACTGCAGTGTACTGCCTCCACCAAGTAGGACACACACACACATACAGAGAGATACACTCACACGCACACACACAGATACATTCTCTCTTTCTGTCTCCCTGTCCTTCAGGTCTGCTAACAGTCATTTTGATCTGGAGTGGAGAGAGGGGCGTGTCTCTCTGAGGGCAGCCAATGGGAAGTTCGTCAGCGCCAAGAAGAACGGTCAGCTGGCCGCTACTGTCGACAACGCAGGTCAGCGCGGTTGCCATGGCTACCGCCCCGGAAATCTTTTATTGTTATTGTTGCTTTTGTTGGATGTCAACAGATCATTTTGGAAGGGATGTAAGACAAAGGACAATCCCTTTGTATGTGTGTGTGTTTGTCCTCTCCAGGAGACGCAGAGCAGTTCCTGATGAAGCTGATAAACCGTCCAATCATCGTCCTCCGCGGAGAGCACGGCTTCATCGGGTGCCGCAAGGTTGGCATGGCAACGCTGGATTCTAACCGCGCCTCCTACGACGTCTTCCAGCTGGAGTTCCACAACGGAGCCTACGCCCTGAAAGGTGTGTGTGAGTGTATGTCACCTCAGCGTGTGTGTGGGTGTGTGTGTCACCTCAGCGTGTGTGTGGGTGTGTGTATGTCACCTCAGCGTGTGTGTGGGTATGTGTGTGTGTGTATGTCACCTCAGCGTATGTGTTATGCTCATTGCGCATGCTCCCATAAACACCACCTGTGTATATTCTATGCTATGCTGCACTGAATTCCTTAACGTCTACTAAGTCCACGCTAAGAAAATGTCAGCATCGATGTCGTCATCATGATGTATTTGCAAACTGGACCGATAGTCACCTCTCATTGGTTGGTTCCAGACTCCCAGGGGAAGTACTGGTGTGTTGGAGAGGAAGCTGCTGTGGTGTCCAGCAGTGCCACGCCCATCCACTTCCTGTTTGAGTTCTGCGACTATAGCAAGATGGCGGTGCGAGCGGCCGGGGGGCGCTACCTGAGGGGCGACCACGCCGGCGTCCTGAAGGCCAACGCCGACACATTGGAGAGCGCCACCCTGTGGGAGTACTGAGAAGCCAGGAGCCAGACACAGGGTGTCTGTGTGTGTGTCTCTCTGTGTGTGTCTGTGTCTCTGTGTGTGTGTGTTGAAAAGCAAAAGAGAATTCTAAATGTGTTCCAGAAACTGGATGTGTCTTTTGGGTGTCTGGAATTGTTTTTGGAATCCTTTAATTGGGAAACTGGGTTCCTACCTTTTGTAATACTGGAGTAACGCCTAAATGGCTCCCCCTTATCATACTGGTGCAACGTGATAATGTGTCCCCAGTCCCCTTGCTTTTTTACTGTGTCATCTCAGTGTTGAAAACTGGAAATCATCTGAACTGGAGACGTCTGTCTAGGACTTGGGGGTTAGTTTGGGGTCCGGGTTAGGGACTAGGACAGGAGTAGGTTAGGGTCTGGATTAGGGCAGACAGGGTTAGAGGTGGTTGTTTCTGGCTAACTGTCATTCATCATCTCCTCTCAATGGGAGTTAGAACTGGATAATCTGGCCCTCAAAGATGGAGGCCTTTCATAGTGTTTGCTGAGATTACAGATTAAACTTTAGGATTAGACGACAGATCGTATGAGCAGAGAGACTCTGGGTCTGACAGCCAGGAGGTTGATAGAAACCTCACTTGTGTTGGTGGAAATGGGACCAGGTCGGTCAAGGTGCTGAGTGGTGAAAATGGGATCAGGTCAGTCAAGGTGCTGAGTGGTGGAAATGGGACCAGGTCTCCACAGAGACGGAGGAGCAGGTTTGACCCAGTTCCAGTCTGTTCTGTTCCCTCCCCTAGCTCCCTTTCCTAGCTGCCTTCACTTGTCTCCCATGCATGTGTGTGTTTGGGGGGGGGGGGCGAGGAAGTATGGACAGAAGAAAGGGAGGAAGGGAGGGAAGTGTAGAGGGAGGGTGTGAGGGAGGGTGAGAGCAAGGGTGAGAGGGAGGTAGGATGAAAGGAAGGAAGGATGGGAGGGAGGATTGAAAAACAGGGATGTGATCCAGTTAGGTTAAGAGTGTGTCAGAGCCATCATACTTGCACACACGAATACATGATGACACACTCTGAAACGGTCTTGTCATGCACTTCATCTCTCTTTCTCACTTCAGAAAAGGCTTTATTGACATGAAATACAATTGTAAATGTTGCCAAATCAACTATTTCTCCCCCCCTCTCTTTCTGTCTCTGTCCCCCCCTCTCTCTGTCTCTGTCATTGTGAAGTCACAGTGAAGTTGTCTGGGGACAGACTGGAGTTCTAGAATGTAGGATTGGTGTGCCTGTGTGATCCTGTCCATGATGACAAGCACATTTTTGTAGAGATGAAACGTTTAGTCCAAGACCGAGGGCTCCTATTGGTCCTCCATGTGCACTAAGGGGAAATGTTATTGGTTCAGGCTGTGCCTTGTTTGGAATAGAATGAATTATGTGTTTTGATGATTCCATGCATATTTAAAAGATTGTTTTGTTACACTTCAACTTTAAGAAGTCAACGGATCTCTTTAGCCAATCAGCAGATAGTTCAGCTATGAGAGAATTGTAGCCTGGGAGATAAAGCATTGAGATCCAGTTTCTGTTTATGTGTCTGAACATCTTTTGAGGGGCAAACAAATGTTACAGTTAAAAAGAGGATTTGGAACTGAATCCATTCAGTCCAAAACTCCAAATAAAGTTTTGTCTGTTGACAGTGGAAAACGAAAAGATTTTTGGTTTTATTTGTCCTGCCGTAGCTAGATCTTGATTGACGGCAGCAGATGACCAGTCCTGCTGCTTCTTGATGTTGCTGTGCCAACCGTTAGTTCACCACTAGCCAGCTGTACATCGCTGACTCACACACTCACACAACCTTCTCTCAACAAAATCTAATCTTAAATCTTTTTCTCTTATTGAAAAATAATTTAGCTTTTTTTTTTTTTACAAAATAAATTCGAAAACGTTTTCAAAGGTTAGAGAACAAAATCTAAGAAAGTTTTGTAAAAAAGTTGGGATTTTCTTTCTTTTTATCATTGATGAGAACTCTATTGTACTATATTATACTCTGCTCTATGCTCCTCTGTTCTTCTCCTCCTCTTCTTTCACTTCACGTGAAAGGTTGAAAAAATTATTTTGAAAAAAGTTTTGAAAGGCATAGACAATACAGGGGGAGAGGAGGGGAGAGGAGGGGAGAGGAGGGGAGAGGAGGGGAGAGGAGGGGAGAGGAGGGGAGAGGAAGGGACTCGTTCTAGAGGGGAAGATCTCTGGGTCGACAGTACAGAACAGCATCAGGTCAACATAACCCAATATACTGGGGCTGGAAGAAAGTCTTAGAAAGCACATGATATGAACACACACACACTCCCAGGGTTGGTCTCTCTAACAGTCGTCTATTCATGGTCTGCGGCATGGTCTCCGCCGGCAACAGGGTTGCCATGGGAACAACAGCTGGATAATACCGGGGTTTGGGTTTGTGGTGGTGGTGGGTGGGGTTGAAAGGAATACACACACAGACATGCAGACATACACACCTACATAGACACACAGAAACATTACACACACATACACAGAGCTGCATGCACACACATTCAAACTCCAACAGTCAAATAGACACACAAACACACGCACACACATGAATTAGACGCTTGTGAATCGGGACCCTTGTGATGGGAGGAACATGTGATGTGAAATGATTAAAAGGTCTTCAAATGTGGTCACACACAGACATTAAGACCTAGACAGTATTAATCAAAGATAAGCAGATAAGAAAGGATCAAGTCAAGCAGGACTCCTGACAGAAACAAAAGAAGATGTGTGTGTGTGTGTCTGTGAGTGTGTGTGGTGTTTGTGAGTGTGTGTGGTCTGTGTGTGTATGTGTGGGGTGTGTTAATGTGTGCCAGATGACTGAGGCAGGCTTATAACTGTCATGCCGAAAAGCAGTTAAAACACATAGACAGAAGAAGCTGGAGAAAGAGAGACAAAGATAGAAAGAGAGAGAGAGAGAGAGAGAGAGAGAGAGAGAGAGAGAGAGAGAGAGAGAGAGAAAGAGAGAGAAAGAGAGAGAAAGAGAGAGAGAGAGAGATATGTAGACGCAGTGTAGAGGGTGTGTGAGGAAAACAGTGATCTGTGTGTATGTGACCCTGGGAAAGTGGGGCAGCAGATTTATTTTGGCAGGAGGCTGTGCGTGTGTGAGAGAGTGTGTGCGTGTGTGCATGCATGTGTGTGTGGGTGGGTGCTCTCCAAAGAGTTTGACTGATTAACAGAAAGAAAGAGAACATGAAAGACAGAGAATGGAACAGAGACAGAAAGAAGTGAGGGGGAAGAAAGGAGAAAGAAAGGATGAGAGAAAAAGAGGATGAGAGAAAGGGAGGGTGAGGAAGTAGGCCAGGTTATGTAACCCTGCCCACTAACACAGCACCAGAGGAGGGAGGGATGGAGGGAGGGAGGGTGAAGGGGTGGGGGAGATGGAAAGAGGAGAGGGTGAGGGAGGAGGGATGGATAGAGGGATGGAGGGTGGGAGAGATGGAAAGGGGAGAGGGTGAGGGAGGAGGGAGAGATGAAGAGAGTACAGAAAAAGAGGAACAGACAAAATGTGGCTGAAAATGTTTTGGAATGTTCACCTCAAAGTCCAACTGGATATGACATCATCAGGGAGAGAACAGGGGGGGTGGTGGAGAACGAGAGAGAAAAAGAAGGGGGGAGGGATAGAGAGAGAAAGGGAGGGGAGGACAGGGAGAGAGAGAGAAAGAGGAGGGGGGGAATAAAGTGAAAGATAGTGTTGGTAAGAGCTCTGTGCTCCTCTGCTGCCCCCTGGTGGCCAGTATGACCTTCACCACCAGGTGCAGTTTACCAGCCACTCGGGAGAGGGGATGGGGAGGACAGAAGAGGAGAGGAAGAATGTTGTGGATGTTTTAGTTGCTGCTGTTATTGTTGCTGCTGTTATTGTTACTGCTGTTATTGTCTCCCATCTGAATTGTGATTGAGGTGTGAAACGTTGTACCTTTCTCTTTCTCTGTCTGTGCCTCTCTTTTTCTCCTTCTACACCTCACTGTACCTCGCCAACAGGCTCCTGTATGGTCATTGACATTGCACTATTGTACTGTACTCCACTTAGGTTAGAATAGGTTATAGGGTTGGAACAGGTTTCTTGTGCATTTAGGGTTAGTATAGTGTACTATCCATTGTTATCTGTAATTTAGGAAGTTATTAGGAATTATTAGGGTTAGTATAGTCGATATTTATTGCTATCTGTATACGTAGGAAGTTTCACTTATTTAAGCTCAGCATTGATGTAAATTGTGTTCCGTGTACTTATATGTTATGTTATGCCAGGTGCTTGCGTTGTCTTGTCTAAAGAATTTCAGTGCCCAGTCTAACCTTGTGTTGTTCTGTGTACCTGACAAATAAAAGACTTGAACTTGAACTTCACTGACTCCTGCCATATCCCTCCCTCTCTCTCTCTCTGTCTCTCTCTGTGTCTCTCTGTCTCTCTCTCTCTCTCTCCCTTCCCTCCCCCTCTCTATCTCTCTCTCTACTTCCTCCTTCTTTCTGTTTCTTTGACAAACAGGAAAGCTCTTGACCTTCAAGTAAAAGCAATGAAGGGAGAGAGAGAACAGACAAACTTATGCACACACCCTCACACGCATACTCAAGAGACAAAGAGAGACAGAGACAGATTGCCGTCCCCTCCACAGTTCCAGGTCCGGCTTCCACAGACCCCCAGCTAGAGTATCCGGCTGCCCCAGGATCAGCCTCCCTGCCTGGGGTCAGTCCAAGCCGCTGCTCCCCTGACCCAGATGACTATGGAAGAGTTGACCCGTGCTGATATGCAAAGAGCACAGCAATGAGAAGGACAGAGAGATGAGTGGGTGTGTGTGCACGTGCATGTGCCTGTGTGCGTGTGTGTGTCATGGTTCCTCCTCATCCAACATGGGTGTGTGTGTCATGGTTCCTCCTCATCCAACATGGGTGTGTGTGTCATGGTTCCTCCTCATCCAACATGGGTGTGGGCCTCTGACAAGCTGGAGTGTCTGGACCTCTGTTGACACAATCAAGTCAACATGGATCTGTTATCACATTGTGTGTGTGCGTGTCTGCATGTGTGTGTGTGTGTTTGCATGTGTGTGTGTGTGTGCGTGTGTCTGCATGTGTGTGTGTCCTCCCACGCCTAGTTTAGTGTTTCCGGTCTTCCCAAGAAACCAGAAGCCGAATTACCGTGGAATATCCTTCACTGGTGTGTATGTGTGTGTGTGTCCTGTACATCCTAGAGAATACACTCATCATAGAGGGTACATCCCTTGTTGACCTTTCTCTGACAGGTCTGGTACACATTCAACCCTCTTATTAAACAGTCTCCTCTCACTAACCTGTCTCTCCTCTCACTAACCTGTCTCTCCTCTCACTAACCTGTTCCTGTTTTTTGCAATGGAATGATCTAACATGAATTCTCATCTGATATGTTGCATTCATTCTACTTACATGGCTGTCTCCATGCCTAACATCATAAACTAGGAGAGTGGGGGTTACTCGCAAATTGCTTAATGTCTCCAAAACTGGAGACACACTTCCAGTTTTGGAGACACGTGCGTTTGGTTCCTGTGGTTTACTCTCTCTCTCTTTTTGCTACTGTACTGGGATGGGCGGAGTCGACCTGGGCAGCTATAAATTCAGGAAGCCCAAACACACCAACGATATCATCCACCTGCTGCACGAGAGGACCGGAGACGTCACCGTCTTGCGTCCTCGAGAGAGAGAGCAGACTTACTGATATTTAACAGGCTGGATAAACAACTTTGCCAACTTTAAACATCTGTAACAGACAGAGACGTTTTATTTTCTTCAGTATTTTCTTCACGTCACGGTGATGTCTCTGGCGGTGTGCGGGAGCAGCACTGTCCGGTTGGTGTTCCTCGGGGCGGCAGGGGTCGGAAAGACCTCTCTCATCCTTCGGTTCCTGCACGACCGCTTCGAGCACAAATACACCCGCACGGTAGAGGAACTGCACGCGCTGGAGTACGACACCGGGGCTGGGAAAGTGCGCCTCGAGATTCTGGACACTAGCGGCAGCTACTCCTTCCCTGCTATGCGCGAGCTTTGTATCCGCCACAGTGACGCTTTTGTGTTAGTTTACGCAGTGGATGATCCTGGGTCGCTTGAGGAGGTGCGGAGGCTCCGCGAGGAGATCTTGGAACTGAAAGGCGGCAAGTGCAGCACGCCCATCACCGTGGTTGGCAACAAGGCGGATCTGATGGAGTGCGATGGGCGCGTGCTACCAACAGCGGAAATTATGGCTATGGTAGAGCTGGAGTGGAACGCGAGCTTCGTAGAGGCGTCCGCGCGCACCGGGGAGAATGCGGTTGAGCTGTTCCGTGCTCTGTTGCAGCAGGTGAACCTACCGTCACGACTGAGCCCCGCGTTGCGCAGGCGGCGAGAGACTGTACCCCGCGAGAGCCCTAAAAAGAGACCTCCTTTGAAAAAGAACAACAGCTGTATCCTCTGCTAATGTCTCTCTGTCTCTCTGTCTCTCCCTCTGTCGCCCTTTCCCTCTTTCTCTCTATCTCCCCCTGTCTCTCTCTCTCTCCCTCCGTCTCTCTCCCTCTAGCAGAGCAGCTGGTCTGTTCATGTACAGGTTCTTCCTCCCTCTATTCATACCCTGTGTCAGAATTAATTTCTTAATTTTTTATGGAGAGGAGCAGCCAAACTCTATCAGTGTCTGCTTGATACGCAGGGAATTCTGGGTAGTGTAGTAAAATTCTCTGAACTATTTACCTGGTTCTCTGTCATGGTATCAGTCAAACAGTGTTGGTTTATGTTTTTTAATTATGAATAAATTCCAAGTTGATCATAAGGTTGTTTGGTTTTTGTCATTTCACCGGTCCCTGCAACATTGAGCTGGGAGACAGCTCAGCTTCTAGAACAGTAGAACCTTCTAGAAAAGAAGGACTTGATACCTTTCAGGTCAGTACAGTTCCACATACAATAATTTTCAGGGAGAACTATTTACGGTTTTAAACCTCACCAATGTAGGGCCTAGTTAGACGTCAAGGTACTAGTTAGGCGTCAAGGTACTAGTTAGGCCAGTCAGACAAACTTGTGGTCCCTGATAGCAGTGTTGACTGATGGGCTGGATTGCCGGATATTAGAGAATGTTATATGAAGGCCATGATCTTTGTATTGACACAGAGGAGAGGAGAGACAGCACTGTCCAGCTGGCGTACACATTGCAGACTGATAAGTACACGAATATCTGCCCCCACAGACCTGCACACAGACACATATCCACACAACATACACACACAGACACATATCCACACAACATACACACACAGACACATATCCACACAACATACACACACAGACACATATCCACACAACATACACACACAGACACATATCCACACAACATACACACACAGACACATATCCACACAACATACACACACAGACACATATCCACACAACATACACACACAGACACATATCCACAAAACATACACACACAGACACATATCCACAAAACATACACACACAGACACATATCCACACAACATACACACACAGACACATATCCACACAACATACACACACAGACACATATCCACACAACATACACACACAGACACATATCCACACAACATACACACACAGACACATATCCACACAACATACACACACAGACACATATCCACACAACATACACACACAGACACATATCCACACAACATACACACACAGACACATATCCACACAACATACACACACACACACATATCCACACAACATACACACACACACACATATCCACACAACATACACACACACACACATATCCACACAACATACACACACACACACATATCCACACAACATACACACACAGACACATATCCACACAACATACACACACACACACATATCCACACAACATACACACACACACACATATCCACACAACATACACACACACACACATATCCACACAACATACACACACACACCCTTCTGTCAGTCGTGAGCATAGCGAGCATCAAAATAACCCCAGGCTCTTCTGCTATGAAACAGGATTATTATGATGATCGTATGGCAATGAATGTGCTAATGACGTAAAAAGGATATAAATAACCAGGAAAACACCAACAGACAAAACCTCCAGTCCTCCACCTCTTCATCTCATCCAGTTCTACTCTCATCCCACTTTCTGCTCTATAATTAACCTGGAACTAGCAAGAGATACTTAAAAATACACCACAGAAAGGAAGAGAGAGAAAGAGAGAGGGGGGGGGGAAGAGAGCAAAGAGACAATATAAATGGGGTTCATTGGTAGTTTATGAATTGGTAATTCAGAGCTGACATAGAAAAAAGTCTAAGGAGGAGATGGGGGGGATGGGGGGGGTGGGGGGAGATGGGGATGGCGGTCGTGAGATGGTGACTGGGCAAGGGATTGAAAAACCAACGATCCAGTAAAGATGTGCATATAGGCACACACACAAACACACACATAAAGCTGAAATCTTGACTCACTGATAAACTAACAAAGGCGTGTGCTCTCACGTGTGTTTCAGTGCACGTGCTCACACACACACAAATGAAACTGCAGTTTATTGTTATTTTATTCTTCTAATATTTCACTATGTTGTCAGATGCTGTGCATGTAGATTGCCAATATTATTTTTGTTGACAAAACTTCATGACTCACTGAGACACACGTAGACCTGATCAAAGGAATGTTCCTGTGATCTGAGAAACGTACCAAACATACTGAGGAAACTAGGACCTGTGGGTATTCACAGCGTCAGACGCAAACAAGGGTTGACCTCTGCAAACAACACGTTCTGCAGAAAAACAACCTCTGCTGTTAAGTTGTTTCTTCCCACACACACGTGTGTGTGGGTCTGAGAGTGTGTGAATGTGTGTGTGTGTGTGTAGGGCAGACTGGGAGCTGATAACAGACTGAAGGGCAGCCAGAGGCTAAAGACCCAGATATCTTATGAGTGCTTATAGTTCCCTTTCTATCTTCTCTTGCTCTCTAACCCTCTTTCTTCTTCATCATCTACACTTTATTATTTTCTCCATTTCTATCTTTGCTAGCCCACCCCTCTCCGCATGTGTAGGCTATTCTATGACTAATAATAAAACACATAAGCAACCAAATATAATACACAAATAAGAGATTAAGCGCTACGCCACAGGTAACATTGTTAAAAATGGCATAAGTGTTGCTGATGAAAGTTCAGGGAAAGTGCCGGCCAATTAAAAAATAACAAAATTACCACCATGTTTTTCTCCGGTACGCAGCATGTAATTGAAAAACTCAAATTCCCAAAATGCATTTATTTGGGGAAATTGCAGGGGGGTTATCTACACCAATCACCTACGCATATCTGGCTTGCTGGGGTTGGGATTGGCTGCATTTGGCATATCCTCCCAGGGTGCTTTGCTTCTCTGGCTGGGAATTCAAATCGCGAGCACCAATCAGAAGCGCTCCTAACGAACAGAGCAGCATTTAAACTTGTACCAGTCACTGTTGTCAAAGGACGAGCAAATAGCAGCGGGGAAGTGATTCGGTGTATTTTTAGTGCTGTTTTTGACTGTATTTTTGTCAAAACATCTGAATCTTGAACCTTTAAACTTGAATCTTTTTTTAGAATTCAGATTGACAGCTTTTGCACCTGTGGATATTTAGTTTTTATTTGAATTCCGTGAATGTGGATGATTAGGCTAAAGCTAGTAGCTACTTAGTACAGCGAAGCTCTCAAACCTGTTAAGTAATTTCATTTTCCATCATAGTGTTTTATACGTGGTAGATTAGTATTCATTGACGTTGAGAACTACTACTTCAAAATGAGTGCAGGAATAGCAAAACCGGCGAATCCGTCGACACATGTCGACCCCAAATCTGCACCTCTCAAAGAAATTCCAGATATTCTAGTGGATCCTCGGACTATGAAAAGGTATATGAGGGGAAGATTTTTAGGAAAGGGAGGGTTTGCGAAATGCTACGAAATAACAGATCTGGACACAAAAGAGGTTTTCGCAGGGAAAGTCGTTCCGAAATCTATGATTCTCAAGCCACACCAGAGAGAAAAAATGAGCTCAGAAATCGCTATTCACAAGAGCCTCGATGACCCGCACATCGTGGGCTTCCAAGGCTTCTTTGAGGACGACGACTTCGTTTTCGTTGTGTTGGAAATCTGCAGACGAAGGGTAAGTAAATCTGTTGGGTACTTCGACGTACCTAGCAAACATGCAAGCTAAACGTTATCTAGCTAGTAACGTCGCTAAACTTCCTATCGTCTTGATTGATAGTTGTGGGAGGCCAACGGTCGAGTCGAGCGAAGATTCATATTGCTAGCGAACTTGTCACCAGCAATCTGAAAACCTTGATCATCTGTCGAACTGCTTTGTGATTAAAATATATTTCCCTGTTCATTATGGTTTCCATCAATGAAATGTCAAAATATGGAACTTCAAGTTGTATCCTGCCATATTAAGTTAAAATGTAATCTTAAGGTTCAGCCTAGTCAAGCGTCATGGCGACAGCTTCTGGGCCTCGCTAGCGACCTCTAGCATCTGTATTCATATCAACTTGTGTGTTGGATGTGACGAAGTAATAACTGTTTTGAATTTTCGTTTAAAAAAAACAAAACAATTCATGTATTTTTGTTGTAGTCCCTGCTGGAACTGCACAAACGCAGGAAGGCGGTGACGGAACCGGAGGCCCGGTATTACATGTTGCAGCTGCTGAAGGGCTGCCAGTACTTGCACAATAACAGGGTCATCCACCGTGACCTGAAACTGGGCAACATCTTCCTCAACGACGACATGGTAGTCAAGATCGGTATGACACACACACATGCCTAACAGGATAAATGGAACACACACACACATCTGCAAAACTAACACCTGCTGTCTTTTAATAAACTTCTCCCTCCATCCCTCCTCCAGGGGACTTTGGCCTGGCCACTAAAATAGAGTTTGACGGAGAGCGTAAGAAGACTCTTTGTGGGACTCCTAACTACATCGCTCCAGAGGTGCTGTGTAAGACGGGCCACAGCTTCGAAGTCGATGTGTGGTCCCTGGGGTGCATCCTGTAAGTGGAGACACACACACACTGACCTCCACTGTCTCAATCACACACACTTTCACACGCACACTATGCACATCCAGATCGAACATCACAGGCTCTGCTACACTTGGTAGTGAAGAGCGGAAGGCTCTTGTACATTCAGTAACCTCTCTCTCCTCCTCCCTCAGCTACACTCTGCTGGTGGGGAAGCCTCCGTTTGAGACATCCTGCCTGAAGGAGACCTACAACCGCATCAAGAAGAACAACTACACTATTCCCTGGGTGAGAACACGCTCCAGACTCAACACTGCAGCGTCTTTAGTGATCCTCTGTTCGATTCATTAATGTCTCTTTCCTTGCTCCCCTTTTCTCTCCCTCTTACCCCTTCCTTCCTCCTTCTTCTGTTCTCCCCCCCCCCTCCAGCACATCAACCCGGTGGCGTCCTCCCTGATCAAGCGCATGCTGCACGCAGAGCCCACCCAGCGGCCAACAGTGGCAGAGCTCCAGGCGGACGAGTTCTTCACGGGGGGCTATGTGCCCCTGCGGCTGCCCACCACCTGCCTCACCGTGCCCCCACGCTTCTCCATCGCCCCGTCCTCCCTGGAGGCCGGCCCGCGCAGGCCGCTCACCGCCATCAACAGCAAAGGTGGGGAGGAGGGGGTGTGACAGGGGGGTC
This sequence comes from Hypomesus transpacificus, assembly GCF_021917145.1. Lineage (NCBI taxonomy): Eukaryota > Metazoa > Chordata > Actinopteri > Osmeriformes > Osmeridae > Hypomesus > Hypomesus transpacificus. The sequence goes on from NC_061080.1 coordinate 10,581,205, forward strand.
TGGGGGGGAAGGATGGAGATGGGTGATATTTTTCCTGGCCGATGAGTCCTATTGGTCACATCTGACCAATCACGTTCTCTCTGTCTCTCCAGGAGGAACTGAGAAGGTGGAGCAGAAGGAGGAGCCTCTGCAAAGGTGAGACACACACACATACACATGCGAACAGAGACATAGAACAACCCACATGGTCTTCAAGTGTGATTTGAGTGAAATAAGAACTGTATGAATGCTTGGATACCACATTCATCTCCAGTTACAGCAGTGGCAAAACATTTTTACTTCTAAACAAACTTAACTTGCATTAATCCGTGTTTGTGTTCCAGAGAGGTCCCAGAACCCACCAGCTGTCACCTGAGCGACATGCTACAGCAGCTCACCAGCGTCAACGCCTCCAAGCCGTCCGACAGGGTGCTCGTCCGCCAGGGTGAGGACGGCATGCCCACTGACACGCAATAAACGCACCTGCTGCACACTTCTGACAGAATCGATACATATTGTGGTTGAGGAGATCTTTTTTGCTCTTGTGCGGTCCTGTCTGACTCTGGATATTTGTGTTCAGAGGAGGCCGAGGACCCAGCCTGCATCCCCATCTTCTGGATCAGCAAGTGGGTCGACTACTCTGACAAATACGGCCTGGGTAGGAGAGGACATCCACTTCTGATTTCTCTCCCTTTCCACCCCCCCTCCCTCGTCCTAGTAAATGATGCTGAGATTGGAAGTTATTAGAAGAATGAATAAGGTGGAGTTGTGTGCCTGTGTTTGAGCTGTGTTCTTGCGTGTGTTTTTAGGCTACCAGCTGTGCGACAACAGCGTGGGGGTGTTGTTTAACGACTGCACGCGTCTGATCATGTACGCGGACGGGGACAGCCTACAGTACATCGACAAGACTGCTGCTGAGAGCTACGTTAGCGTGCGCTCCTACCCACCCACACTCACCAAGAAGGTAAGCATTAGCATCGCTCCTACCCACCCACACTCACCAAGAAGGTTAGCATTAGCATCGCTCCTACCCACCCACACTCACCAAGAAGGTTAGCATTGCTAGAGGAAGCATAAGGCTGCTGCTAGCGCATGGGCAATTTTTTATAATATATATATATTATCGAGGTAAAAGATGACAAATATATTTTAGTATGCATTTTGTATTTTTCTGTGTCGCTCATCCTTTTCTGTAATGTCTAAATCCCCCCACACAGATCACGCTGCTGAAGTACTTCCGTAACTATATGAGCGAGCACCTGGTGAAGGCGGGGGCAAACGTGGTGCGCCGTGACGGGGACGAGCTGGCGCGCCTGCCCTACCTCAGCCACTGGTTCAGGACCAAGAGCGCCATCGTGCTGCACCTCACCAACGGCACCGTGCAGATTAACTTCTTCCAGGTGCCTCGCTCGCTCCCTCAATCAATTTTTTTGTTGTATTATAACACACACGTTCCCCTCTCTCAACCCCCTTATTTTGAACTCGTGGACCCAAAAACATTCCGATGTACCACACGCGCACACACATCGATCTAACACACACACACTCATCAGCCTTTCATCTCAGTAATTCCTGATTCCAAACTCCATGTTGTGCCCCTCCTCCCTCCAGGACCACACCAAGCTGATCATGTGTCCTCTGATGGGGGCGGTGACCTACATCGATGAGAAGAGGGAGTTCCACACGTACAGGATGTCTCTGCTGGAGGAGTTTGGCTGCTGCAAGGAGCTGGCCAGCCGCATGCGCTACGCCAAACTGATGCTGGAGAAACTGCTGGCAGGGAAGTCCACCTCCTCCTCCTCCGCACGCTAGAGTCAATCACAGCACTCGCAGGCCCCGGCCGGCCTATCGTGGTGAGGGGAGGGGGGGAATGGGCACGCCCCTCAACCAATCACTACCTCACTTCCTGCTGTCCGCAGGCCTATCGGACGACTGGGTGTGTGGGAGGGGGTTGTAATGTCACAAGTCTGTAAATTACGCCAATTTCAAAACGATGTCTTATAGTCGGGAAGTGGGTGTGTGAATGATGATGAATTTACAGTCTGTTTAGAATTGAAGTTTTTTTTTACGGTGTGTGTGTGTGGCCTGCTGTTCACCAACTTTGTGGGTTTTGTAAATACTTCTGGGGGTTTCCGCGCGTGGGAGGGTGGAGGAGCTGACCGCACCTTTATCATGTGACATACGTGTTCCTCCTGTTCTCACCTGTTGTCTTTATACGTGTTCTACTCTTCTACATGCGTTACACGCTCCCCCCTTTGCAACATCTGAATGCAGCAGGACTTTTTTGTACAAAGATGTTTTTTAGAGATTTCTTTTCACTGTTAAAATGGAAATAAAGATTGTAGTAATAAGACCTCACTTGTGTTTTTTGAACTTATAGTTGCTGCGTTTATCTCTAAAACCATAGACATGAACATTTATTAAATTTTTATTCAAAAACAAAGATACAAAAATCATATTACCCATTGTGTGGACTGTTGGTTACCTCAATTTTGAAACGCATATACATTCACTTCAGTCCCAAACAGGCGTATCCACGACAACGTGATACCTGACCCACCACCAGGAAGCCATTTTATTGCCATGGAGACACAAAGCCAGTCAAGTCTCTCTCACTGCAGTGCATGGTGTTTATATCCCACTCATACGAGCTCATTAACTGCTCTAATACACACACACTTAGTCTCTTTCACTCTCTGAAGCCCACACATTCACACAAGCAGCGCTCAGTAAAATCTGTTGTATAACTGAAATGAAATACAAGATAAAAACAATATAAAAGTTGCAATCCCCATACTACTATAGTAAGCCGGTTCAGTATGTCAAATGCAGCATGCCAAAAATACCAGTATGTTGGTACTGCATCTGGTCACATGTTTGCTGTCTGCATCCCAGCATGCTTTTCTTTCCTGACACACAATCCGCAGTGCAAGAAACGTCACGGCAACTAAAACAGACACAGTAACAACAGAGATCTGGCTGTTCTCCCGTATGCTCGGCTCTGTTCGCCTCCAGAGAAGCCAAGAAAGATTTTAGCAATCAACCATTTCATCAGCATTTTCAACATAATGCGATCTGTGACGGATGTACAAGCAAGAAGTTCAAGGTGCAACATTGTGACAAAGTAGGGTCTCCCAGCTGTACGAGTACTGCATGCAACAGTACGTGATTTGTAAGGGCACCTGCAGTACGTACTAAGTAGAGAAAGTAACGTGATTCGGGATGCAGCCATCTTGGATCCACTGGTGCAGCAGTTTCCTGCATCGCTCTAAAGAGTCTGGCAGCCATTCTGGCTCCTGGCCTGACAGCAGTGGTGGCCATTTTGAATGTTTTTTCTCAGGACTGAGACACAGGGGGGCTTTTAACCACGGTGTGTGTGTGTGTTACTCGGGGGCGGGGGGCAGGTAGTAGGGGTGGAACAGTCTCTCGCTGGAGCAGGCGGCAAGGGCGGTGTGCGTGTGCAGCAGTAACCGTGGGAACCGGGAGGTGAAGTAGGAGACGAAGCCGTCAGGAACCTCCCCCAGCGTCTCCTGCACCTCTGCCGGGAGCTCGTGGTAGTGGTGCTTCTACACACACACACACACACACATTACACACATTACACACACACATTACACCCACACACACATTACACGTGACACACACATTACACGTGACACACACATTACACATGACACCCCCTTTACACATGACACACACATTACACATATACACACACACACACACATTACACATGACACACACTTTACACATGACACACACAGTACACGTATACACACACACAACACTGACCTTGTTCCTCATGGCTCTCAGCAAGTCTCTGACTGAGTTTCCTTTGTAGGTCCTGAATTTCCTCAGGTCTGAAACACACACACACACACACTACAGCAGTACGTTCTACGTGTCTTACCTGTCTGCAGGGTGTGTGTGTTACCTGTCTGCAGAGTGTGTGTGTGTGTGTTACCTGTCTGCAGGGTGTGTGTGTGTGTGTTACCTGTCTGCAGGGTGTGTGTGTGTGTTACCTGTCTGCAGGGGGTGTGTGTGTGTTACCTGTCTGCAGGGTGTGTGTGTGTGTTACCTGTCTGCAGGGTGTGTGTGTGTATGTTACCTGTCTGCAGGGTGTGTGTGTGTGTTACCTGTCTGCAGGGTGTGTGTGTGTGTGTTACCTGTCTGCAGGGTGTGTGTGTGTATGTTACCTGTCTGCAGGGTGTGTGTGTGCGTGTTACCTGTCTGCAGGGTGTGTGTGTTACCTGTCTGCAGGGTGTGTGTATGTTACCTGTCTGCAGGGTGTGTGTATGTTACCTGTCTGCAGGGTGAGTGTGTGCGTGTTACCTGTCTGCAGGGTGTGTGTATGTTACCTGTCTGCAGGGTGTGTGTGTGTTACCTGTCTGCAGGGTGTGTGTGTGTTACCTGTCTGCAGGGTGTGTGTGTGTTACCTGTCTGCAGGGTGTGTGTGTGTTACCTGTCTGCAGGGTGTGTGTGTGTGTTACCTGTCTGCAGGGTGTGTGTGTGTGTGTTACCTGTCTGCAGGGTGTGTGTGTGTGTGTTACCTGTCTGCAGGGTGTGTGTGTGTGTGTTACCTGTCTGCAGGATGTGTGTTTGTTACCTGTCTGCAGGGTGTGTGTGTGTTACCTGTCTGCAGGGTGTGTGTGTGTTACCTGTCTGCAGGGTGTGTGTGTTACCTGTCTGCAGGGGGACAGAGATGTGCATCCTCCAGTTGGTTCTGACCACGGCCCTGCCTGCCGTCTCCAGCCTGACCACCATGGGACTGTCCACTGGCTCCTTCTCTATACGGTCACTGACGTCCTGCACACACACACACACACACACACACACACATTAAACACTTCTCTTTCTCTGTCACTCTTTCACTTTCTCCGTCTTTATACATCTGTCGGTTTGCTTTTCACCACCTTCTCCCTCCCTCCTTTCCTCCCTCCTTACTCCTTCTCTCTACCTGGAAGAACTGCAGCTGTTTCTCGGGGCTCCAGAAGAACGGGTGTTTGAGGACGGAGGAAGTGGAGGGGCGGGACTCCGGCTCACCACTGATCATTCGCTCAATCAGGTCCCGCGCAATGACATCATCTGATTGACAGACGGAACGAGCAGTTAGGAACAACCAATGAGGGGACACGCGCATGCTCTCTCCCCTTGTTTCCCTTTCATCCCTCTCTCCCTCTCTCACCGTGTGTGTCCTCCAGGAAGTGTGTGAGGCAGTAGTCTCCTGCCAGGATGTTTCCCTGGCGACGCAGCGCGTCTCCAAACGGGTGCTGCCCCCTGCTGAGCACGTAGTGGAACACACAGCCTGCTGAGAACACGTCCACGGCTGTAGTCTGGGAGGGGGGAGAGAGGGAAACCGTAACAGTGTGTGAGCATGTGTGTGTGTGAGTGTGTGTGTGTGTGAGTGTGTGTGTCTGGTCTGTGTGTCTGGTCTGTGTGTTTGTGTGTGGTCTGTGTCTGTGTGTATGTGGTCTGTGTGTGTGTGTGTGTTTACCGGGTTGCTAGCGGGCGTCTGCAGCAGCACCTCAGGGGCGATCCATCCGTCCGTCCCTGGGACTCCTGACCTCAGACTGAAGCTGCTGCGCCCAGCAGGGATCCTCTTACACAGACCGAAGTCTGAGATCACGGCCCTCACACGGCCCAGGGGACCCGGCTGGGACAGCAGGATGTTCCTGGGCTTCAGGTCCCTGTGGACTGGACACACACACACACAGACCAGACACACACACACACAGACCAGACACACACACACACACAGACCAGACACACACACACACACACAGACCAGACACACACACACACACAGACCAGACACACACACAAAGACACACACACAGACCAGACACAAAGACAGAAACACACTTGGTCAGGTCACCTGTCTCTCTAATGCCATCTAGTGGACTGCTGTGTATTGGAAGAGAGAGTGACAGAGAGAGAGACAGAGAGAGACAGAGAGAGACAGAGAGACAGAGAGGGAGAGAGAGAGAGAGAGATAGAGACAGAGAGAGAGAGAGAGACAGAGAGAGAGAGAGACAGAGAGACAGAAAGAGAGAGAGAGACAAAGAGAGAGAGACACAGAGACAGTGAGAGCAGTATGACCTCACCTATGTTGAGAGAGTGCAGGTGACTGAGGCCACTCATGGTGTGTTCCAGCAGGGTGACAGGACTCAGGTCAGAGTGACAGGACGGGTCCTCTACGTACTGCACACACACACGCACACACACACACACACACACACGCACAGGTTAAATATCTGTATAGACCCAAACACACACTCACACACACTTGCTTTCTCCCACCCACCTGCTGGAGTGTGGCGTTGCACAGCTCAATGGCGATGTAGGTGAACATGCGGTCGGTCTCCGTGCAGAAGTAGCGGATGACGTTGGGGTGCTCGTCCGCCTCCCTCAGCAGCTCCACCTCCCGCGACGCCAGAGACACACACTCCGGAAGGATCCGCTTCACCGCCACGCGGCGCCCGTCAAAACGACCCCTACACACACACACACACACACACACAAGATGAAGTGTGTACTAGCTGTACCAGGTGTGTACTAGCTGGTACTAAGTGTTTACTTGCTGCACTGTGTACTAGAGGCATCTGACTCACTGTGTACTACAGGCGTCTGACTCACTGTGTACTACAGGTGTCTGACTCACTGTGTACTAGAGGCATCTGACTCACTGTGTACTAGAGGCATCTGACTCACTGTGTACTACAGGTGTCTGACTCACTGTGTTCTAGAGGCATCTGACTCACTGTGTACTAGAGGCATCTGACTCACTTGAACACAAACGTTCCCTCTGTTCCGTGACCCAGAACTTCCAAAGGAGAGAAGGAGATCTTCCCCACCTCCACCACCCCTCCATCTAGCAGAGGAGAGAGAGAGAGAGACAAAACAGAGGGGAGAGAGAGAGACAAAGGAGAGAGAGAGAGAGAGAGAGAGAGAGAGAGAGAGAGAGACAGAGGAGAGAGAGAGAGAGAGAGGAGAGAGGGAGAGACAAAGGAGAGAGAGAGAGAGAGGAACAGAGGTGAGAGGGAGAGACAGAGGAGACAGAGAGAGAGGATTGGTTGCAGTTTGAAAAAGCATATGTGTGTGTTCTGTGTGTGTGTTGGGTGCCCCTCTCACCAGGAGCGTGTGTGTGTTCTGTAGAACTGTTGACTGTGGAGCTGCAGGTGGAGGCTGGGCTGGAGGTCAGGGGTGGGTCTGTGGACGGAGGCCGTAGGTCAGCAGTAGGGGGCGTTTCTAGAGAAGGGGGCATGTCTGCAGAAGGGGACGTGTCTAGAGGAGGGGGCATGTTTGCAGAAGGGGGCGTGTCTGCATACAGGCGTTGGAGGCGGGAGTCCAGGGCCTCCTCCATCTGCCTCCGAGCCCTCTGCTGCTGGAGAGCCCAGCGCTGACACGCACACACACACACACACACACGGTTATATACACACACTCACACAGTTAGACCCACACACACTCCTCCACACGCAGCCAGCCCCAGGCTGTACTCACAGAGGGGTAGGTGAGGGCGAAGGCCAGCCAGCCCCCCAGTAGCAGGGTGAGGGTGGCCAGGGTGAGGGGGTCCTGGGACAGGGAACCAGGTAGCACAGAGGACAGGCCCCCAGGGGTCCTCACGCCCCCCGCTGGAGACCCCCGCACCCCCCCGTTCCCCGCAGCTCCATCACCACCGCCACGCCCCGCCACCGACCGGAACTGGAGGAGAGAGAGAGAGGTGAGAGAGAACTGGAGGGAGAGGAAGAGAGGAGGGAAGAGAGGAGGAGAGGAGGAGGAGAGGAGGGAGGAGGAGAGGGAGGAGGAGAGGAGGGAGGAGGAGAGGGAGGAGGAGAGGGAGGAGGAGAGTAGGGATGAGAAGAGGAGGGAGGAGGAGAGGAGAGGAGAGGGAAGGAGAGGAGAGAAGGAGGAGAGGAGAGGAGAGGAGAAGGAGGAGAGGAGGAGGGCCCCTGGCTCACGTGGGTGTTGTCGTAGCGGGAGGCCGGGGAGCGTGGAGAGATGACAGCATCACCGGCACGCTGCAGGTTCACTGGGAACTCCCTCAGCATGGTGGTGTGAGCTACTGGGGGCAGCTCGTGGTGACCTGAGCACACACACACAGAGACACACACACAGTCACACACACACAGAGACACACACACACACAGACACACAGAGACACACACACACAGACACACAGAGACACACAGAGACACACAGAGACGCACAGAGACGCACAGAGACACATTCAGACAATACACAGAGACCAATGCACAAACACAGAAACAAAATTTAAAACAGTTGTCTCTGTGTGTGTATATCTGTGTGTGTGTGTGTATATATATGTGTGTGTGCGTGTGTGTACCTATCAGTAACCAGTGGTTCTGCAGGCTGGTGGTGCTGCCGGGGGGGTAGCGGACGTCAGTGGAGGGTGTGATCTCGTAGGCCCCGTCCCTCTCCCTCACGGTCACACCCTCCGTCATCGGGCCTTCGATACGCGCCAGCGTCAGGCCCCGCGGCTGCCACGGCAACCATACCCTCAGTCAGCCTCAGTACCAGTTCACCTCAATTACATCAATGTTTCATTCAGCCTTTTAACCAATCACATGAGAGAGGAGTGAGGGAGGGAGGGAGAGAAGGAAAGAAGGAGAGAAGGAGAGAAGGAGAGAAGGAGAGAAGGAGAGAAGGAGTGAAGGAGGGAGGGAGAGAAGGAGGGAGAGAGTGATGAGAGGTACACTAACCACAAGGGAGACTCCATCGTGGACCAATGAGGTGGAGGCGTACAGGTGAGAGTCCAGCTTCCCTACGTAGAGGGTGGGGCTGCAGAACACACCAATACTGTTAGAACACACACACCCGTGTGCGTGTACATGGTTGTGTGTGTGTGTCTACGTACACCAGCTGTGTGTGGGCGCTGAGCTGCTCCTTGACAAACTGGTAGCTCCACTTGATGGAGTGTGTGTCGCTGGCAGAGGAGAAGGTGAGGTAGCGCAGCGTCTCCGTGGCGATGGACAGGTGCGGGGCGTGGCGGAGGGTGTCGCTGGCGTACAGGTACACGCCCATCACCGGGGAGCCGTAGTCATGACTCCACAGCACATCACCTGACTCCCGGTCCACCGTCACCAGGAGACCGTCGCCACTGGAGACCAGGTGGGCCATCTCTGGGACAGGGGAGGGGAGGAATAAAGCGGGGGTTAGGGGAAGAGGGGAGGGATGTAATGTGTGTGTGTGTGTTTGTGAGTGTGTGTATGCGCGAGTGTGTGGGTGTGTCCTACTGTAGTCCAGCTTCTCGTCGTAGGGCGGAGCAGAGTATTCGTTGTAGGTGGCGTTCCATCTCAGCTCTCTGGTCTTGGTGTCGTACATAGTTATCATATACTCTGGGGAACACACACATATTTCTGAGTGTAAATATGAGTGTGTGTTTCTGTGCAAATGTGTGTGAGTTTGTGTGTGACTGTATGTGTGTGTGTGTGTGTACCGGTGCGTCCTATGTAGAGCAGAGGAGTGTTGGGACAGATCGAGTCAGAGGAGGAGGTGGTTAGGCTGGTCTGCTTCTCTCCTGTCTGGGCGTCCAGCACAAACCAGGCATCCTGCTTCTTGCCTGCTCACACACACACACACACAACATTCTTTACCAAGTTGAATGATCCAATTGAATGAAAACACCAGGCCTCACCAGCAGAACCCAGACACATACGCCCCTCCAGCCCTCACCCCTCCAGGCCTAACCCCTCCAGGCCTCACCCCTCCAGGCCTCACCCCTCCAGGCTTCACCCCTCCAGGCTTCACCCCTCCAGGCCTCACCCCTCCAGGCTTCACCCCTCACCCCTCCAGGCTTCACCCCTCCAGGCCTCACCCCTCCAGGCCTCACCCTCCAGGCCTCACCAGCAGAACCCAGACACACACACCCCTCCAGGCCTCACCCCTCCAGGCTTCACCCCTCCAGGCCTCACCCCTCCAGCCCTCACCCCTCCAGCCTTCACCCCTCCAGGCCTCACCCCTCCAGGCTTCACCCCTCCAGGCCTAACCCCTCCAGGCCTCACCCCTCCAGGCCTCACCCCTCCAGGCTTCACCCCTCCAGGCCTTACCAGTGTACAGGATGCCATCAGAACTCCTACAGGGAGCAGACTGGACCAGCTCTGGGATGGTGAACGGAAGTTTCTGGAAGCAGAACACACACACTGTTACCACACACACACACATACTGTTACCACACACACACATAACGTACAACACACAGTTACCACACTATGTACACACACGCTTACACGTATACTGACACACTCACACTCACTCACACACTCACTCACACACACTCACTCACACTCACTCACACACGCTCTCTCACACTCACACTCACTCACACACGGTGTTCCTCACCATCAGGCCCTCCTTGTGCTTGCCTCCCAGCACGTACAGGCTGCCATCACTGGGGTCTGGGAGGAACCCTGGTCTGAGAGACACGCCACGTCACTGAGAGTGTGTGTGAGTGTGTGTGTGTGTGTGAGTGTGTGTTAAAGGGATTCTTACTCAGTCAGGTAGACAGGAACCTGTATTATAGGATCTGCAGAGAAGAAAGGAACAAAGCTTCAATCAATCATGTCAAACTACGTGTGTCTTGTGTGTGTGTCTTGTGTGTGTGTCTTGTGTGTGTGTCTTGTGTGTGTGTCTTGTGTGTGTGTCTGTGTTTAGTGACCTTCTTTAAGGGTCCATTTGATGTCCCCAGACTGCTTGCTGACAGCGTGTAGACTCCCGTCCAGAGTAGAGATGAACAGCAGAGACTCAGGTAGGGTGACTGTGCTGACCCCTCCTACCTAGGGAGGGAGGGGGGAGGGGGGAGGAGAGGGGAGGGGGAGGAGAGGGGAGGGGGAGGAGAGGGGGAGGAGAGGGGAGGGGGAGGAGAGGGGAGGGGGAGGAGAGGGGAGGAGAAGGGGAGGAGAGGGAAGGGGGGAGAGGGGAGGGGGAGGAGAGGGGAGGGGGAGGAGAGGGGAGGGGGAGGAGAGGGGAGGGGGGGAGACGGGAGGGGGAGGAGAGGGGAGGAGAGGGGAGGGGGAGGAGAGGGGGAGGGAGGGGGGGAGGAGCGGGGAGGGGGAGGAGAGGGGGAGGAGAGGGGAGGGGGGAGGAGCGGGGAGGGGGAGGAGAGGGGAGGGGGAGGAGAGGGGAGGGGGGGAGACGGGAGGGGGAGGAGAAGGGGAGGAGAGGGGAGGGGAGGGGGAGGAGAGGGGAGGGGGGGAGACGGGAGGGGGAGGAGAGGGGGAGGAAAAGGGAGGAGAGGCGAGGGGGGAGGAGAGGGGAGGGAGAGGGGGAGGAAAAGGGAGGAGAGGCGAGGGGGGAGGAGGGGGGAGGGAGAGGGGGAGGAACGGAAAGGAGAGAGTAAGGTTCTATGAGAAGATTTAAAAACACTTCATGTGTGTGTGTGTGTGTGTGTGTGTGTGTATCTGTGTGTGTGTGTATCTGTGTGTGTGTCCAATGGCAGCCTACATATTAAGTGTCAGTTGAAAATAGCCTGCAAGCGACAATGAGTTTAACATGTGTGTGTGGATATTTGTGCATGTGTGGGTATCTGTGTGTGTGTGAGTGTTTATCTCTGCATGTGTATATATGAGTGTGTGAGCGTACGATCACCCAAAACGATGCTGAATGTTCCTCTTTTAGCAGGACGTCATTCTGTCCTCCCCTGACCAGGAGCGGCTGTGTGTGTGTATTTGTGTGAAAGTATATATATGTGTGTGTGTGTTTGATATCTGCACCACTCCCATATTTACTCTCTTGCATCACATCCTAGTACAGGAGGATCAGGCTGCAGGTGGTGCTTTAGCAAACACACACACACATACATACACACACACACACACACACATACATACACACATAAACACGCGCGTGTTTGCTCTTTAAGCCATTTCACTTCTATATAGCAACTTTATATTATCAAACAACTAGTGCGTCTCTGTCCCTATGTCTCTACAATATTCTCCGGTCAGTGCGCGCACTTAAATGTGTGTCCTACGGTTCGGTTCGCCCTCGCCCACACTCCGTAGGGGCCCCGAAAATAGACTAGGCACTCCGTTCGGCACACACGCGCAGTATGTTTTATCGCCCCACCGACACTTTAGATTCTCGGCGCATAAATAGACACAGTCAACAACAACAAGACGCTCGTTTACCTGAATCTGGTTCCCTCCCGATGATAGGAACAGAAGCGACGCTAGAAGACGTCCCAATATACTCATGATCACAAAGACCCCTTCTTTGATATTTGTCATGAATAAATTACAGTGCTTCTCGAGGGTATAAAACTATCAACAGAGGTCGAACTATCTCCAGAATTCCAGCGCGTGCGTCCATCTGTCCGAACGTTAACGGCTAAAAGCAACTTTTTTGTCTTCTACACGTTGACTCAGCGTCTCGTGTTGACAGTAACATCTTCGGTAATAAAAGGCGAAACATGGTAATAACGCAACGAATATTCTTGCATATTTCCGTGTTGGGACGGAACTTCTGACGTCAGCTGTGAGAAAAAAAGCTTACTGTCAAAGAGCCGAGAGGACTGCCAACGAGTGTTTGATTGACAGGTGGTTCAGCCAACCGCTGGCAAGAACACTAGGGGCATGGCTAAAAAGAGGGTTGGTTTGAGAAAGACCTCGATGTGATTTTGGCCCACGTGGAACAACAGCATTGAGCACAACGCAACAAGTGATGCTTTATGTGCAAGAGAATGGGGGGCGACAGAATAGGAAACAGAACTCACATGAAATTAAACAAACACGTTAGTACACAGTTAAAACAGAATACCACAAAATATAGCCGTGCCAGTCTGTTTGGCCATATCAAAACTAGTTAGATTTATTAATTTAAAAAAGTATTTAAAAAGTTAACTTTTTGGGATATTTTTTTACACAATGTTCTTCCCTTTACAAAACAGTTCAGGAACCACTAATACGTTCCTGAATGAAGTCCCTCTGCAACACACACGCACACACACACACCCCTCTTGAGTGTCCTCAGAGTGGTCTGAGGTCTGTGGGTTTCAAGGCACCACCAGTGTTGCTACTGCCTGTGTAACCAGGGGCGACACGCAACCATGGCAAAAGGTGTGTTTGAGGTGTGTAGGTAACAGGTGTAACAGCGTGTTGTTACAGGTGTAACAGATCCTGGGGTTTGGGGTAACCGAACAGTTTGAAGTCGGGTTCATAGAGCTCATACAGCTTCCTCCGCAGATCCAGCGGAACCCCAGTGAACCAATCACGCTCCCAGCTGGTCGCCGTGCGGTTCCTGTTGCTAGGCGGGAAGCGGATCAGGCGGTCCACTCCCAGAATCCTCAGCAGCTGGTCAGCGTCACGCTCCAGATCCTCCAAACGACCCACAAAGTCGTAGTTCACCTGGACGCCGAGAAACACACTGGGATGTTAGCCATGATAGTGATAAGGAGTCAGGTGGCTGAGTGGTAAGGGAATCGGGCTATTAATCAGAAGGTCGCTGGTTCGATTCGCTGGTTCGATTTGGCCGTGCCAAATGACGTTGTGTCCTTGGGCAAGGCACTTCCCCCTACTTGCCTCGGGGGTAATGTCCCTGTACTTACTGTGAGTCGCTCTGGATAAGAGTGTCTGCTAAATGACTAAATGTAATGTAAATATATAGTGTTAGCCATGATAGTGTTAGCCATGATAGTATTAGCCATGTTAGTGTTTGCCATGTTAGTGTTAGCATTAGCAGGATAGCATCAGTATTAGCATGATAGCAGCAATATTACCATCAGCATGACAGCATCTTTAAAGTACCTGGCATGGGTGGCTGTATTAGCATTAGCAGGATAGCATCAGTATTAGCATGATAGCATCAGCATGATAGCATCTTTAGCGTACCTGGCATGGGTGGCCATGTTAGCATTAGCAGGATAGCATCGGTATTAGCATGATAGCATCAGTATTAGCATCAGCATGATAGCATCTTTAGCATACCTGGCAGGGGTGGCAGAGCCGGTACACCTGACGCCAGTGCTCGTTAAACTCCTCTTCCCTCTCCGTCTCTGGGTCTAGCAGGTAACGGACGAATGCCGTGAAGGAGGGGCGGAGCCCCGCCGAGAACGCCTCCGCTGCCGTCTCCGGGAGCTCCGCCCCCCCGTCGCTGTAGCGACGCAGCATGACGGCGCCGTACTGCCGGTAGAAGTCCTGGTTGGGCTGGGCGAGTTTGTTCCGGAAGGCTGAGATGAGCCGGACAAAGGGATCTCGCACGAACAGGAACTTGGTGTAGCTCTGGAGCTTGACGGACATGAGGTGGCGTGAGAGGCGGCCATAGCGACGCCAGAACTTGGCGAAGGTCAGGTGGAGGGTGGAGTTGTGGACAAGGTCCGAGGGCACCGCCTGGGGGTCGGCGTAGGGTTGTCCGTCCGTTGCTAGGAGACCCTGGGAGAGGACGACCATCACGCGTTTCCAGTTGGTGCACGCCACCTTGAGGAACGACCACACACACAGGTCACCTTAGGAAAGAGAGAGAGGAGGTGGATTGAGGAGAGACACAAACACACAGTCCTACCTTGGGTACGTAGCAGTAGATGACCTTGTGTTTGTCGTCCACAATCAAGTGATCCAGCTCGGTGTTGGGGATCTGGTTAAAGGTCCGAGTCCGCCCTGGGAACTCCACAGAACCGCCTCCAGAACACACACCCCTGATCCGCCTCTTCCTCTCCTTCTGCCTCCCCTCCTCCTCTTTTCTCCTCCTCTCCTCCCCCATCTCCCTCTCCTCATCTCCTCTCTTCCTCTCCTCCCCCACCTCCCTCTCCTCCTCTCCTCTCCTCCTCTCCTTCCCCACCTCCCTCTCATCTGCTTTCATCCTCTGTTTCCCTTCTTCTTTGCCTCTCCTCTGCCCAGCGGGAGTGATGAGGTCAAGGGGAGGGTGGGAGTGGCTTCCTAGTTCCGCCCACTCCCCACGAATGGGGTCAACCCCAGTCTGATCCCCCCTGGAGGGGGGCAGGGAGGAAAACAGCCTCCCCAGGGCAGCCAAGCTCCCCCAGAAGAGTGAGAAGGGGGGGGTGAGGGATGGGCCGGGGGAGGGGAGGGGGCTGGAGGTCTGCGTCAAGTTCAACCAGGGGTCACGGCGGGTGTAAAGGTCGTGCAGAGGGTCGTACAGGTTGAGCGCGCTCACGTCGTCCCAGTATAAGATGATGAGCAGGATCATGAAGAGGGAGCCAATCAGGAAGGCGGCACGCACCTGCCGCCACGTTCCCATAGTAACCGGAACACAGACAAACAAACCGGAAAGAGGGCGGGTCTATCTGAGCTCCATGGCAACGCTGCCTCATGCCCGGAGACACTTCCTGGCCGGCAACCAGTCCTGGGAGAAACAGGAAGTGAGATGGTCACAGTAAATAAATACAGGGTGAACAAAACCGCACAGAAAGTCACTGTTTGTTCCATACCCAGGAGTCTGGACTGGACTACAGTATGAGAATGTGTGGAATTTATCAAATACAAGGTTCTGTTCTTTGTGATGCAAACAAAAAGGACGAGAAAAAAGCCTGTTTTCCAGGCTTCAGACTTTGTTGTTTCCTAAGCTAGAGTGATTCAAAAGAGTTAATTCAACGTAACAATTATGTGAATGATAATTGTTCACTTTGGTAAACTGTAAGTAGGACTTGAGATGTGAACCTGAACGACATAATTAAGGACAAACGCATCTTTCTTCGTCTGACCGGGTTTCTAAACATTAGTAATTCAAGCCTTCATTCCCCAATGGATCTGACCACCAAAAAGAAAGACATGAGATAACGGCACCGTGGGAATGTTCGTACTCCAGTTCGCACCGAGCTGCGAACAAACGGCAGCTCCGTCCCGAGGGAAGCAGCCGGTTGTTGTTCCGCGCAGTGTGTTCCAGGCGCGAGGGTGCGACTTCAGAACCGTGCACTGCAAAAAACTCTTCTCGAAGTTTTTCTCTAACCCAGCCACCTCGCGACCAAAAGTATACCCACGGAGCACAAAATCACGTTTAGTTCCACATCGTCAACAAAATAATTAAGCTGCAAGAACCTCTTCATAACAATTAGATGCATTATTTCACAATCAATCATCATTTTTAACGACTTAAACTTTTTTATCCAAGGGTTTAGTCATAATGAGTGATATATTTGTTGTTCGTTTAACGCTGGAGTTGGTATTTTGAGGTTGAGTTTACGGCGTGTTTTCCAGTTAGGATAGACCACCGTTATAACGACGCCTATACTTCCGCTCCTTGATCTTACTTAACTTTTATATGCACATGTTGTACTTCAATTTGATTACCTATGCGTCTGCTAAATGAATACAAAGTAGCCTAAATGAGATTGAGTTTCATCCGAGTTGGTGTGTTCCGGCTTGGTCTGCAAGTGCTGTAGACAGACTGATCCTGAAACACGTCCACAAGGAACTGCCTCTCTCTCCCGCTCACTCCTCCTGCCCCCTTCTCTGAAAATGAACCTAATTTATACAGTAGACTACAAGTCCAGTACAATGTTGCCCTTTCACTAGGGAATGGACAGACAGAAACTCTCTCTCTCACACACACACACGCACACTCTCTCTCTCGCTCCACCACTTTCCACTGCGCTTTCCTGCAGCCTTCTCTATCCTGCCAAGTTACTGTCACTCCTGCTTGAGACACGTCTACTCGTCTCCCGTTTCTAGGCCTACGTTTTTCCGTTTCTTCTGTTTTCCCGTTTCATCCGACAGACAGGCTATCTCATCTCGTTTGAAATATATGGCATCACGGCAACGGTTAGCTGTCAAGAGACACTGATTAACAGTTTATCCCGTTAATTAACGGTTAGTATCCTACCAAAACCGTTAATTGGAGCCTTCACAAATGTTGACTGAACGCGAAAGTCTACCGGTTTACCTTTAGAAGAGGTACCATGCCTCCCGCTGCTCCTATACCATCCCGGTGTCTCGCTGAGTGGGTTACTGGGCGTCCGGTCGGTGGATGAGACAGTTTTTCACGAGAGCGGAGCAGCAACGGAGCCACTGGAGGCGAGAGAAATCCGAATACAAACCATCGCGAGATGTCTTGTCAAAAGACTCAGTGGTTTGCTTTGCAGGTCCATCAGTCCCAAACATAGCTGAATGAGTGTTAGCTTCAAATATTATAACGTTATTCGGCATTACTTCACAGAAACCATAAAGTCTCTCAGTAGGGATTATGTCGTTTTTTTGTTTCTCCATGGAAACAAACAGTCCCACTTCTGTTCCAACACACCTGTGTGACATGAGGGGGTGTGGTCAAGGGTAACACACACACACACAAATCAGAACATCACACACAAATCAGAACCGTTTGCCTAATTAGAACATGACAGTTGTCTACGTAAGGCGGAAGTAAGCCGAAAGACGGATAGTGGATGACAGTTTTTAACTCGCTCCTATATGAAATATTGCCTACATAATCGATTATGAGTTTATTCAAGATTTAAAAGTAGTCCACCTGTCTCAGTCTCCTCTCTAAAACAGGTAAGTCGGTGATCAAAAAACCTTCGTGATTTGAACGTTGTAGTGAAATCGGTTCGACTCTTTCCAAACTCAACTGATTTGGTAACGGACTTCCTTTTTTTGTGGTTCAATTCAGTCGTGTCTTCCTGATTTTCTTGGTAAAAATGCCATCATTTACTTCATACACATTGTATTTCTGTCAGTAAAACAATCCATGTTTCACGGGAGACGAAGTTTTACAGACTCGATTATTTATGATAAAAAATACTTAGTAGACTGGATCTAGGGAAAAGTGGTATTTTATTTACCTACTATTATCCTGGATTGCTCCAGCGTAATACAACATAATTGAATTTCAGATAAGATGTGAAAATGGGTACTTATTCTGGGAAGAATACTTTTCCAATATTTTTGATTAAACCCAAGTTCTACAACTTATTCTGTACAGAGCCATAGAAAAAGAAAGTTGCGACACCGCCATCGACTTCCATTCTCTTTTTGAATGAGAATGTGTTTAGAGTTTTGCTGAAAATTCTCAGTGAGATCTGCAAATTGTGTTTTACCATGTGAAATGGTTTAAGGTATTGACAACAGACAGGCACAATTAGCTACATGAGTTCAGGCAACGTTGTTCAGCCAATGGGTTTTAGTGTTTTAGCAATTGAGAAAAACGGTATGTATCCGGAGAAACACAGAGGTATGAGTGGGAGGTTTAGACGTGATGTGAATCCTGGCTGCCAAGAGATCTCCAGTCAACAGTCTTAACCACTTCACCACACTGCAGCTCATGAATGTTCTGTTTCTACAGACTGATTTACATGTATCTCAGACATGAGGACTATGTATCACTGGCCTCCTCCCTCCAGTCACCAGACTGTCCTCTGAGAGAGCTGCACCTGGACGGGATTGGAGTGCCTGGTTATGATGAAGATGAAGATGGTGACCTGAGTGTTGTCTATGCTGCCCTTCGAGGTTCACAGTGTAAACTGGAGACACTGAGGTCAGTACCTGTAGAGGAGTCTTCACATTAAAATAACCCAGTACACATTGATGGACATAGACTGTCACAGGCAGAGAATGTTATAATGAACATGATCATGTTATGGTAACACGTCATTGAAAATACTTAAGCTATAGATGCATTTTAACTTTTGTGGAATATATAATTATATTATCACTCCTGTCTGCTAGTTAATCTTCATGTTGTCATGTGTTTCCTCATGTCTGATTTAGGTTGAACAGGCGTTACCTGACGGAGGAAAGTTGTAGAGTTGTCTTCAGCTCTCAGCTCAAATTGTTACCTGAGAGAGTTGGACCTGAGTCACAACAACCTGCAGGATTCAGGAGTGAAGCTGCTCTCTGATGGACTGAAGAGTCCACAATGTAGACTGGAGATCCTGAGGTCAGTGATCAGACACACATGGAACCAGACAGGGACACATAGAACATGTTGAAGAAGTAAATGTATGTCAGTCAACAATGTACCCAGTGATGTCAACAACACCCACCAGCAGAGGGCAGCAGTGTTGTAACGTCCTGATGACTTCTCTCTGCAGGCTGTCGTTCTGTGGAGTCACAGAGGAAGGCTGTGCTTCTCTGGCTTCAGCTCTCAGCTCAAACTGCCGTCTGAGAGAGTTGGACCTGAGCTACAATCACCCAGGAGACACAGTTCTCTCTGGTAGACTGGAGAAACTCAAGTTAGTGTTGGTCATTGATATATTCCTCTTCATTTGCCATGTTTAATGCTGAGTAGTTGATCATTTTAGAATTATGTTTTTGTTGAGGTTCTGGTTGTCTGTTTAGCGAAGCTGTTTGTGTTAGTCATGTTGGTCTGAGAACAGTCAGGTCCTGATATCTAGTTCTTACTGGCACTCTTCACACACAGCCAGGTCCCTTTACTTTGGTAATCATCTCTGTTCCTGACCAATCTTCAAACACCTACTGTGTATGTGTCACTGTCTGTTCCTCTCTGTTTCCCACAGTGTGGACCATAATGAAGAGATCTGGGTGAAACCACAGCTGCTTAAAAAGTGCAAGTGTTGTTTTGTACATCAGTACATCCAACATTGAGATTGATATTGTGTTAGGGTTAGAGTTGGTCCTCACAAGCATAGACAAGCTGACATCGCAAGCATACATTCTGACAGATTCTACCACTGACACACAGAGAAACTCACTCTCTCCACTCACACACACACGCAAACAATGGCAGTCAAACTCTGACTGTTCCTCATCAGTAATACATACAGTACATACTGACACATTGAAACACTGACACACATACAAACCCACTCACACACACATTCACTCTCTCTCTCTCTCTTACTCTCACAGGCACCGATGCAGTTAAACGTCAAAAAATATATTACATACATTTACGTAAATATACATAAAATACATTAAGCGTTACTCATCAGTTATGCTTCCACTCTTACTGGGTTAAATCCCAGAATCCTCTGACTGAAAATCACTCATGACCATCTGACAGGAACAACCTCTCACTCACTGACCAGATGGAAATGTAAACATCCAGACACACAGTTCTGATCCAGCCTCTCTCCTCCTCTATAGATGCCTGTGATCTCACACTGGACCCAAACACAGCTCACAGAAAACTCTCTCTGTCTGAGGATGATGTGGGTGGAAGAGGACCAGCCGTATCCTGATCACCCAGAGAGGTTTGATGGAAAGTGGCAGGTGCTGTGTACAGAGGGTCTGACTGGACGCCATTACTGGGAGGTGGAGATGGAGGGGGATGTTCTGGTAGGAGTGACTTATAGAAGCATCAGGAGGAGAGGGAGGAGTCCTGCCTGTACACTTGGACACAACAACATATCCTGGTGTCTGGCCTTGTCTCTTTTACGACTCTCTGTTCATCACAATCAAGACACTTTAATACCTATGAGATCTCACTTCCGCAGAGTAGGAGTTTACCAGGATTGGCCAGCTGGTGTTCTGTCCTTCTACAGCATCTCCTCTGACACAATGACCCACCTGTACACATTCAACACCACCTTCTCTGAGCCCCTCTACCCAGCGTTTAGGTTTTACCCCTCATCCTCAGTGACCCTGTGCCAGGTAGAGTAGTTCCTCCTGGAGGAACACAACATGGGTCTCCATGGAAACAGCCCTGCTCCTGGTGCACGCACACACATCAGAACATCACACACACATTAGAACATCACACACACATTAGAACATCACACACACATTAGAACATCACACACATACCCAAACTTATTGCCTAATTACATTATGACATCATATCTATAGGTATTCATTAACTATATACACAGTGGTGCATCTGCATTGTTTTAGTAATATATTCATAGACTTTATTCTGGGTTATATTCCAAACAGGGTCAGTGGCTTCACCTATTTTGATGCATCAATGTACATTCTATTGTGTTACCAGTGTTTTGATTGTACTTATCGCTTATTCTGTAACTGTGCATTGCAATTTTTCTTGGGGATTAATAAAGTGAATGAAAGGTGTAACACCCAATCTCAAGTTGTTGGTAATCATGGTTACTTCTACATAAACAACCTGTATATGAGTAAGGACATAGAACCCCCCCCCCGGAAACCAAAGCTAGGTAGTAGTCACCGAGCACAAGTTTCTACATGAAACCTAACTTGACAAAACCACACAGACGATAACGCCTTTTTCATTTTTTTTATTTCTTTATGGAGACACGCCTCCAGGCTGCCCAGCCAATGAGAGAGGAGGAGTAGAACATCTCTGAGTCTAAAGGGAGGAGGATACAAACCGCTGTAATGCCATCTCAGCATCCTAAAAAACACAGTCGCTAATTCGCTCACAACACCCCCCTCGTTTGAAGCCGCGGGCGTTTCCATAGCCATGACGACGGTGACCAGACCTGCCCAGGGCAGCAGGTATGAACTGAGTCCAGGAGAGGGGGGAGGAGGAGGGGGGGAGGACTGTTATATTTCTAGAACCAGAAAAAAGGAGAGAGGGAGGGGTATGGAGATGGGAGAGAGAGAGGGGAAGGTTCAAATGCTTCTCCTCTTGCTCCCTCTCTCCTCTCTTTTCTTTCCTCGCTCTCTCGCTGTAATCGCTACGCGACAAGGCACGCTTTGATGACGTCACAAAGGTAGAATGTCAGAATTCTGGCGATTTCCAAGATTCCAAGCACGGTTTTCCTCCTCCAATCAACACCTCCGTTCTCCTCTCCACAAACAAACGGTTGAACTGATGAGAGAGAAAGAGACAGAGAAAAGTGGGGGAGAGAGAGGTGGGGGAGGAGGAGGAAAGAGTATTTAAAATATCAGCCCAAAAATTTCCAAATTAGTCTTCTACTTATGAATGTTTGTGAGTTTAGATAGATACATGATATTAAAGTATGTGTGTGTATATGAGGGAGTATGTGTATAAGTGTGTGTTTTACCTGCGTAGGGGACTACAGATCTCCGAGGGGAATGATTTCTTCGTTGATAAAAAACTCGATGGTCTCCTCCTCCCAGTCTTCCACGTTGCTGTCCAGCTCGTCCGTGTCCACTCCTAGAGAGAGAGGTCAGGGGTCAGGTGAGGGGTCATGGTTAGAGGTGAGGGGTCAGATGTACAGGTGAGGGGTCAGGTGTACCTCCTCTCAGCTCCAGGCGTAGCTCTCTCTGCTCCTGGTGGGTGCGTGTGGTCTCCTCCCTGTAGCGGTGGTAGTCCTCCATCATGGACCTGCGCTTGTCCACCAGCTCCTACTCACACACACAGAGAGAGAGACACACGCAGGTTACTTACAGCTGGGATCCTCAGACTACATTAGAAAACATCCCGTTTTCAAGCAGCTCCCCTTCCTCCCCCACCTGCTCACCTTGGAGGCCTTTGATTGGCTGAGACGATCCTTCTGTTCGAAGATCTTGGAGTATTTCTTCAGATCCTTCTTGATCAGCTGTAGAAAGAGACCCCAGGGTAGCATTAATACCACCACTGGATCAGTAATCGATGACCTCCCCCCCCCCCCCTGCCCCCCTCCCTCACCTTGATCTCGTCGGCGCTGAGCAGGGTGGGGGGGCGTGGCCTCCACAGCAGCTGGCAGAAGCGGTCCTTGTTGTTCTTCTGCAGCAGGCGTCCCTGGAACGTCCACAGCCAGTAGGCGTTGTCCACCTACATACACACACACACACACACAGACAGGTAGGCAGACAAGAGAAACTCATTAATTAATCTTATTATAGGCAAGTGTGTCTGGATTATTGTGTATGAATTAATGCAGTAGTGAATTATAGAAAGCATGTGTATGATAGCATGTGTGTACTGAGGTGACCAGTTAGTGTGTGTGTGTGTACCTTGTGGCTCCACCAGGACACGGAGGTGACCAGGTAGCGTCCGGTGGGGTCCCACTCCACGTCGGAGGCCATGTAGTGCTCTGCTATGTTCATCATGGTGCAGTCTGACGTGTCCACGAAGGCCAGGGCCCCGTTCATGCTGAGGAGGACAGGGGTTACCACAGGCCCACACACACAGACTAACACACACACTCACACACAGGCACACACACACACACTCACTAACACACACACACACACACACACACACACACACACACACAGACTAACACACACACTAACACACACACTAACACACACACTAACACACACACACACACACACACACACACACACACACACACACACACACTCACTAACACACACACACACACACACTCACCTCCTGAGTCCAGCCAGCACCAGGAACTGTCCCTGAGGACTCCAGAAGATGCTGTTGGCCTGCTGCTTGTCAAACATCTCTGGGGGGGGGACACATGATACATTGGAGTTGTTAATTAATTACATTGTTTCAATCTAATTAGATGTGTTGAAATAAGTAAACCAGTGCCGTAAAGCGTGGCGGAGCGCTGTAAAGTGTTGAGAACAGCAGGAGGGCGCTAACTCACTGATGAGCTCGATCTTGCCGTTGTTCTTGACGTGGTAGAAGGTCACGCTGATGCGGGGCGTCTCTCCGTGCAGAACGGCAAACTTGCTGCCGTTGGGCTCCCAGGCAAACGCTATGATACTCTCTGCAGGAAGAACGCAAGGTTACAACCACGCCAGGAAAATGGGCACAGAGGAGAACATTATAAACAATAAACCCGTTCAAAATCTAATTTAAAAAACTACAACTGTAAAATGTACAATAAATATATTTTTTTAATCATACACAAAGAAAAACTGCTACTAGATGAAAATTAAGTTCAGAGTTCCCCCTCGAGAAAAGGACTCCTCTCTGTTACCATCTTATCTCCATCTATTAGCAGTTGTTTCTTTTATATTTGTTTGTTTGTGTTTACGTGTGTTTGTTTGTGTCTCCGTCCAGACCCACCCTTCATCTCCACCACGTCCACCGGCACCTGCTTCTCCCTCATGCGGAAGATCTCAAAGTTGGTGACGACCCCCTGCGTGCCCTTGGGCGTGCGGTCCACCTTGACACACAGGTAGTCCCCATTCCTCTGCCAGTGCAGCTTGCAGTCCACCACGTTGAACAGGTTCCTCACACGGATCTCCTGCCGCGACGGCAGCTGCATCAGCGTCACGCGAGCAGGGATGTCCTTGTCCTCTGGGACCCAGAACGCTATGATGTTGTCTCCCGGAGACCAGGAGAAGTCCCTGGAGAGGGAGAGAGGAAGAGAGGAAGGGAGGGTGTGTGAGAAAACCCTGCACTCCAGGGGGTCCCTGAGGGCCTGACAGGCTGATCCACACCCAGGGGGTTCTGAGGAAACAGGACTTACTTGATTCCAGAGATCTTCAGACTCTTCTTGTCCAGCAGGCCCATAGACTGGAGAGAGACAAGGAAGACATTAGTGTCAGCCAAACGCAGAGGCAGAGAGACAGGCATAGAGAGAGACAGGCAGAGAGAGAGAGACAGGCATAGAGAGAGACAGGCAGAAAGAGAGAGACAGGCAGAGAGAGAGAGACAGGCAGAGAGAGAGAGACAGGCAGAGGGAGACAGACTTACTGGAGTCTCATAGATGCTTAGAGTGTCCTGGGTCATCCTGGCGAAAAACTTCCCGTCGTGACTCCACCTGAAGCCACACACACACACACGTTTAGAGCCTCTACTGAGAGGTGCGGAGGGGGGGGGCAGTGCCACGTCAAATAAGTAAGACTGAATCCATGTGTCGAAAAGCATGTGTGTGTATAGTTTGGTGTGTGTGTACTAACTTGAAGATGGGCCATTGTGTGTGTGTGTACTAACTTGAAGATGGGCCAGTGTGTGTGTGTGTACTAACTTGAAGATGGGCCAGTGTGCGGAGCTCTCGCAGTGGAAGCCCCTCTTCTTGTGTCCGGTCAGGATGTCCCAGATGATGATAGCCTGAGGGTCCTCCTTGGTGTCCATCAGGGGGCTGAAGGTCACCACGTACCTGGGGGAGGGGCCAGAGGTCAGGGGTCACCCAGAGGTCACACACAGCTGCTCACAACCACCCTGAAACAGCGTCTCAAGTGCACTTAGTCAGGGAACACGCTTAAGTCTCTCTTGTGCCGGGAGTGTGATTCTGGTGACTGAAACAACGTGTTGTATGTGTATGAACTGATCACTAGGATCAGTTTATGAAGGATGACAGGTGTGTTGATTACCCATGAGCCTTTAGTATGTGGGTACATACTTAGTTCATGAACAGCGGATTTAGGTCTACATAAATCAGGGGCTAGGGGAGGATGGATAAATGATCAGTTATAGTGTTCATTGATTAGGGGTATTGATTACCTCTCGCAGGGGGAGAAGTCGATGAGGGAGACCCCCTGGTGACTGAACCTCTGAATCTGCTTGAACTTCTCGCCGCCCCACAATGCAATGCCCCTCTGGTGGAAGGTGGCCAGGTAGGTCCCCCGGGGAGACCAGCGGACGTAGGTCTCTGTCCAGCGCTGAGGAGGGAGAGAGGAGAGGGGGATGGAGAGAGGAGGAGAGGGGGATGGAGAGAGGAGGATGAAGAGAGGAGGGAGATGGAGAGAGTGAGAGAAGGATGTAGAGAAAGGGATGAAGAGAGGATGAAGACAGAACAAGGTAGTTAAAAGAGGGATGGAGAGAATGGTGTTGAGAGACAGAAGCAGGTGCAGAAAGGAGAGAAGAAGAGAGGGATGTACAGGACAGCAGAAAGATCAACACCCTGTATCTGGAGCTTGTGATGTCAGAATCAAAAGCAATTAAAACTAACCATTCTCTGATGCGATAGGCCAAGACCGTTTACTCACCGCCCTCTCCTCAACTACGATTGGCTCCTTGGCGTCATTGGCAAAGATGGCTGTCCTCTCTCCTGATTCGTAGATGACACTGTACTGGTCACGGCAGTCCGAATCCTCAATCCAGTGACGCATGTTACCCTGGTAACACACACAGGAAGTAAAAACAAACAATAAGGAAGTCTGCACACTTTTTACGATAACACCACCCAGTGTGAGGCCACAGCGAGCACACGCCACAAGGAACATGCGATGACATCATATCATGACTGAACCGACTTACAAAGTCCTTGAAAGGCTGTTTCTCTGGAGTCTCCCACTCATCGCTGATGTTCATGTACCTGGAACACACAGTTAGACAGCATGTCAGACACACACACACACGTTACGTTATTAACGACACATTTCATTTGGTCTCAGCTTCGTCCTATTGGTCAATAACAAGACTTTAGATCAGAGACAAAGTGTAGCCTTGTCCTGTAGGTCTCTACTGGCCTGGACACCTTTACATCCTCTCTGAACACCAAGCTCAACTCCTGTACATCCTCTCTGAACACCCAGCTAGACTCCCTGCTCTGAGGGGCTCTAGAAAACACAGGATCCTAGATTTGGTGTGTCATGTGTGTAGCTTGTCTTCTGTGTTGTGTGTTTGGGTTGTGTGTGTGTAGCTTGTCTCTCGTGTGTCAGGGCCTCTTAGTTTCTACTGTACAGCACTGTGCCTGGCACCTGTCACATGACACCCTGTGTTGTTTCTACTGTACAGCACTGTGCCTGGCACCCTGTGTTGTTTCTACTGTACAGCACTGTGCCTGGCAACCTGTGTTGTTTCTACGGCACAGCACTGTGCCTGGCACCCTGTGTTGTTTCTACTGCACAGCACTGTGCCTGGCACCCTGTGTTGTTTCTACTGTACAGCACTGTGTCTGGCACCCTGTGTTGTGTAGAAAGGTGCTGTGAGAGGAGGTCTGATAAGTGACTCTTACTTGTCGAAGTCGGTGAAGACGTTGACCCTGAAGGTGTGCTGCTTGTCCAGCTTGTAACCGTCGGCGTTCTTCACCGCCTCCAGAGCCTGCGTGGGAGCACTGTACTCCAGGAAGATATACCTGACAGGTAGGAGAGAGAGAGAGTGTGAGAGAGAGACAGAGAGTGTGACAAAGAGAGAGACAGAGAGTGTGACAGGTAGGAGAGAGAGAGAGACAGAGAGAAAATGTGACAGGTAGGAGAGAGAGAAAGGCAGAGTGTGAAAGAGACAGTGTTAGTGTGTGTTAAGAGAGCTTGTGTGTAAATGAGAAAAACAGCGTGTGTGAAAGAGAGCGCGTGTGAAAGACAGCGCGTGTGAGTGACAGAAAGAGTGTGTGAGTGTGTGATTGCTAGGATAGGAAAGGCTGGACCACTAACTGTGTCAGAGAAAGACACCTGAATGTAGCTATTCTCAAAACACAGACCTGAAAATGTTGCTTTAACAAATCCTACTCAATGCATGTTGATGTTGCCTTGTGTGCTTAGGTTTTGTGTCAGTGTTGCCTTCATTATGTTTAGGACACGTTAAAGGCATCTCCACATTCTTCGGCTACTCACCCTTTGGTCAGACCGTCTGCATCGGGGTAAAACTCGTTTGTGATTTTTCCAAACTTTGAGAAGATCTTGTGGATGACGTTCTTGAGCTTCTCCAGTCTCTCCGGGCCGACCTGGGGCACGTTATCCACCACCACCACCGAGTCGATACCGTCTGCTTCCAGGGGCTTCTCCCGAAGCACATCCTCGAGCATCTCTGCAAAACAGCAGGACAAAGCGGTCTTCAAGTTGCGAGGGTAGGACGGTAACTTGCACGGTTGGTTGGAAAGGTGTGAAATACATAAGCTATTCTTTTGCCACCGAGAACTGTCAGTTGGAAGGCTTGGGTGTCTCCGGCTGTCCTAAGTCCTTATCTGATCGTAGCTAGCGACAACTATAGCTAGCTACTATAGCAGATGGTAGTTCCCATCTACCGCTTTTAAGTTACAAATATGGTTGTTTTTTAACCATATTTAAAATATTTCAAACCACCTCACCCCGCAGTCAGGTAAGTTATACACCGACATTAGCGGATCAACTCAAACATGGGACATTTAGGTAAAGAAGATGCGCGAGGGCGAGGCTTGACTGAGGAGTTAGCATGCTAGGTACATAATAACCGCTAACGTTAGCTAGCTGACGTTCGCCTGAGTTGATCGCTGACTCCTTGCTAACATATCGACATGCAGTAACAGTCGTTTAGGTTTCGGATGAATCCTAAATATTTTCAAGAATATTTTCTAAACCATAGACAACAACACTATAGTTAACTCGGTAATGTGTAGCCAGATTTTAGCTAGCTAGCTAGCTAAAGGAAAGTACTTAGCTAGTTAGGCCACACAAAGCCGGCATATTTCCTGCGGCCGCATACCCTCATCCTCGATGTCATCTTCGAAGTCCTCTGGATCGCTGAAGGAAGGCTCCTCTTCGTCATACTCAGGGTCGTCCGCCATATCTACCGTATCTTGCATTTAACTGATTTGGGGTTAGTTTGATAGTGTCAATAGAAAAGAATTTTGCGTTGTGGACAGCAGACGGTTAGCGACTGGTGTGGCACCATGTGCGATTACGTGAAAATGGACGAAGTGTTGAAAACGTAGAGCAGGAATTTGCGCGGACCACCGGCGTTGCTGTACCGGAAGAAGAGATGGATAGTATGTAGACAGGCTTAGTAATGACATTTAGTCTATCAAACAGTGATAGATCAGAGAAATGACGCAGTTGCAAGTCATATTTGGTGCTATTACAAACCACACACTCTGCTTTCCGTAGCTACACGCTGGTAGAATGAGAAACGTTCCCGCGAGATAGCTACATTTCAACTAGCAAGCTCAAAGTTAGTAACATAATGGAGTTTTGGCTCTCTAGATTAATTTATTGTAACGATATAACACTTGGGTGTAAAGGTCAATGGGTGTGAAATATAGAGGACAAAGCTACACGCGTTATATTTTCCAGGGAGTGAAGTTTATGCTTGATGTGGCGTAAAGTAACAATGTTTTGTCTAATAACTTGGCCAAGTTAGCTGGGATCTGGTTAGCATTTAAATTGACCGGTTCATTTACGTCCACTTTTCAGCACCATGGACAGAGAGTGTCTAGCATTGCTGCCCCGTGTGTGTGAGGTCCTCGCGGACCCCAAGCAGTCTTTACCGGACGACACAAGCCTGGAGAAACTCCTAGACTGGCTTTCTGGACTGACTAAAGATGTTGGAGGTAAACAACTAACCCTTGGACTCCTCCTTCCTTCCTTCCTTCAAACAAGGACAAACTGCCTCGTGCTACCTCTCTCTCTCTTTCTCTCTGTCTCTCTCTCTCATGTCTGTACACTTTGCTGGAATCATATCCTCTGTGTTCCAGACTGTTCTCTTTCCCGGCTGGAGATCCAACCCTGTCTGACTGAGTTCCTATCCACCGTCTTCCACAACAAAACTACAGGTTCCAGCATCCTCTCCTTCGCTCTCAGGCTCACTGGCCTGCTAGCGGCGAGGGAAGATGTCTTCAGGCTCCTGCAGGTAACATGATTGCGCACCCCAGGGGTGCTAATCACTCACAGAGAGAAATACAGAGGGATGGAGAGAGAGGGAGAGAGACAGAGGGATGGAGAAAGAGACAGAGAGAGAGAGGGGGAGGGGGAGAGACGGAGAGGTATAGCTGATATCTCTGCTCTCCATCCTCAGGAGGGCTCCATTCTGAGCGTGGCCTACAACAGTGAAGGCTGGCAGGAGGCAGGGTTATGGGAGGATCCCTGCGTGCGGATTGGCTGGATCCAGGGTTTGAGGAGCATGCTGCAGCATCGATTGGCTCTCCACTTCCTGGTTCAGAGAGGTGTGTGTCTAGGGCTGTCAGAGCTGGACAAGCAGCGAGATATATCTAGTCTAGAACAACCTCCGTCTCTCATTCTAAACAGTGGTGTGTCCGCTTGTTGTATCTCTGTCTTTAATGTTGGCCCATCAGGACTCACCAAGCCCCTCCTCCAGCTCCAGACAGACCCCAGCCTATTCGTGGCTTCAGCTGCCAATCAACTCCTCGCCCACCTGGTGGTCTTTTTCCAGCCAATGGGGTCGTCCGTAGAACAGGGTGAAGCGGTACAAGCAGATGCTTCCACGGATAACAGCCCGGAACACCTCGCTGTGGCCATGGCGACCGGCCCCGAACACCTCAATGTGGCCATGGCGACCAACGCGGAGCACGCCTGCGTCACGGTAGCCATCATAGACCATCTGCAGGAGTCTCTGACCTCCGACCAGCACCTCCAGACCCTCCAGAGCCTGAGGCTGCTGGGCCTACTCCTATCCCAGGCCAGGGCTCCTCTCTGGGGAACCTTGCTCAGGCGAGTCCCAGGCTTCCTGGAGCCGCTGGTCAGAGCAGGCCGCAGCCAGCTCATGCTGCAGCTCACAGACGTCCTGCTGACGGCGTACAGGTCAGTTAGCCTGGTTAGCATAGCAACCAGAGGCCTACAGGTCATGGGTCAGGCCCTGTCTGTAGACACTTGTGAAACCACACACTCACAGAGTTATGAGAGACCAAGCAACGTAATTATGTAGGTCCAGCATGATTTTCTAGTGTCTCAATATATGATGGACACCTGACCTCACCAATCAAATTTCCAACAGCGTAATGTATATGAGGGTATTGGTGTACCTCCAGGCTCCCTGTACCTGACCCGACCATCTGCAGACTGCTGACCGCCATCTTGGATTCCCAGAATTCTTCTGACGCCGTCCACGCTGCCGCCACCATGCTGCGGAGGAACCACCGGTAACCACGGAGACCACCGCGACGATATCTCCCTGAATCCTAATATTTTTTTGCATCACTTCAGTCTGTATTACTGCATTACTGCAGTGTGCAGAAAACCTCTTTAATAGGTGTTAGAAGTCAATGCAGTTAATCCTGTTCCTGTTCCAGTGACTCAGTGCACACGCTCAAGGCCATCTCCATACTCATGTTGCCCCTGGAGACCCTTACTGGAGTGCCTCTCCTGGAGTCACACACTGCAGGTAACACAAACATACCCTAGGCAACACACACACACACTGTAGGCAACACACACACACACCTGTGCTGCAGTAACTGTGTCTGTCTCCAGGCAGCAGCATGAAGGAGCAGCGCTCCCTGCTGGCTGAGCAGCTGAACAGCAAGTCCACCTGTGTGTCCCTCCTGTCTGTCTGCCTGTCCTGCACACAGACTCTAACACACACGGTAACACACACACACTCACAGACATTATACAACACAGCTCTCCTGCCGGACACACACACGGTAATGCAGTTGCGTGTGGGTGTGTGTGTGTGTCCACAGGTCCCTGACTACTTGCCCACTCCTGCAGTCTCTGTCGTCATCTCTGTGATGTCACTACTCAGGATATGTGGAGGCCATGCCCCCTCTCCAATCGGCTCTGGCAAAGCTTCCTGCTCTGAGCCGATTGGCCGCAACAAGGCATGTGGTAACCTGATTGGCTGCAGTAAGATTCAGAGGTGTGGCATGGATGCTCTTGCAAACCTCAGCAGCTGTCCAGGTAAGGAACCAGCTCTTGGCTGTGTGTGTGTGAGCGTGTGTGTTTGTGTGTGTGTGTGAGGGGACAGGTTTAAGATATTACCTGTATTTGTTGCTTTTCAGGAGCTGCAGTGGAGGAGGTGCTCTCTCTCCTGATCCTGTACCTGCAGAACCCAGACTCACACCCCACTGTAAGTGTGTGTTTATATACAGTCTATGCGTTCTCGCTTGTTCAGATCCTACAGACTTGTGATTGATGTTGTTTGTGGACCGTGTGTGTGTGTGTGTGTATACCATGTGTGTGTGTGTGTACCATGTGTGTGTGTACCAGGTGTGTAAGAAGACCTACCAGGCTTTGTTAAGGTGGCTTGGTGTTTGTGCCTACAGCCCGTCTGTCACACACCTGCTCACAGAAGGTAAATCCCACCAATCACAATCAAGGTGCTTAATCCTGTTGGAGCTACCTTGTTCGCTGTTGATATTGACCCGTGTGTGTGTGTCTGTCTGTGTGTGTCTGTCTGTGTGTGTGCGTGTGTCTGTGTGTGTGTGTCTGTCTGTGTGTTTGTCTGTGTGTGTGTGTGTGTGTTTGCACACCACAGAACTCCTCCCGGTACTGAGGAAGCGTGTGTGTGACGTTCATTGGGAGGTGCGTGACTCCACCCTGGAGTTCCTCAGCCAGCTGGCTGACGTGTGTGAGGGCTCGCTGGGCCGCAGTACCACCCCGCTCCTCACCCAGGCGCTAGCCGACCCTGAGAGCTACGTGCGAGCTACCGCCATCGCTGGCCTGGCAGGGACACTACGGCTCAGTCTCCAACAGGGGGCGGAGCCTGCCGTGCTGGAGCAGGTGAGGCCTGAATAACGCGGCGTCACACAGGCAGTGGCGCGGTGTGAAGCTAACGAGACCTTTTCTGCTGTTGGTGATAAAATCATAGTAGCTAGCATAGTAGCTAGCTGCTACGTAGCTTCCAAGGCCCACACAGAGGGTTTGATCCAGTGTGCTGTGTGTGAATGCACCATTATCAACTGTGGAGGATATTTACCTGCCTATTCTAAACTCCTGCTTCGGCTTATTTTCTATGGTGTGTATACCTGTGTGTCTAGGTTGCCGTAGTACCCAGACTTCTGGAGATCCTCTCCCAGGATTCCGAGGCCTTTCCTAGACGAGCCGTTGTCCAGTTCTTCATCACCTGGCTCAAGACATGCCCCTCATCGTCCTCATCATCATCTTCCTGGTCCCTGGCCACGCCCCTGCAAGCCGTCCTACAGCTAGGCAGTGCTGACCTGGACTGGGAGGTCAAAGTTCACACCCTGGAGCTGGCTGAGCTGCTGATGGAGGAAGCACTTCCGGGTCAGAGGTCACTGCCGGGGTCAAACACACACCCTTACGCCATGATGCCAACCCTTCCAGCACTGACCCCACACACTCCCGCCAACACACCCCTGGGGTCTCAGTATGGTGGCTGTGAGGGGACAGACCTAGCGCTCGCGCTGTGCGGTCTGGTTCAGACAGGAGTGGTGCGTGTGCTCCTGGACGGGGTGTTTGACTGCGACAGGCCGGTGGTGCAGGAGGCATGCCGTGTGCTTCTGGCGCTGCGACGCACACTCTTCCCCAACGGCGTCACGGCGACCGGCGAGGTTGCCAAGGTGACGTGTGACGTTAGGGGGCAGGCTTGGGAGCGGGACGTAGTTAAGAAGTGCCTGGAGGTGAGACGGGGCAGGAAGGGTTGCGATTGGCCGAGACAGACAGGGGACTCTGATAGGCTGGATGAGGCTGGCTCAGAGGCCGGTGATAGGTCAGGAGAGGAGGTTGTGTGTGGTGAAGAAAATGTGGGTGTGTGTGAGGACGTGAGTGTGTGTGAGGTGCTGTGTTCGCTGGCTCTGGAGGAGAGGCAGAGCATTGTGAGCCAGAGCAGTGATTATGTTCAGAACTCTCCCCTGTCTCTGCTGCAAGACATACTGACGGCTACAATGCCCACTGAAGACGTCATTGTGGACTGTTACTGACACATGCTCAACTACTGTACATCAACATTCACACAAGTAATATCCCTGCTGTTTTGCTAAGCATTGGTCTATTTTTTTACAATTGTTTCAATGTAATAACAAAATTAAATAAAAATACGCATTTTTCTCCATTTCATTTTTGGTAAATAAGGATTTAATTGGGCACTTTGTGTCTAGAATTACAAATAAATTGTATTATTTCTCAGATGCCAACGCCATTGCAACCGGAAAAGGTTGTTTACACGGATGTTTTTCATCCGGTTTTCGTTTTCTTAAACAACGTTGGGAAAGCTAGTCGAAAAGGTTAGCTACATTACGGTTTTGGGATCAATGGTGTCCCAATAGCATGTCAAATTAAACGTGAAGAACACTGGAAGCTTTACGTGGAGATGGTACAGCTCGTTTGGGGTCTCGACATATAAAAACCGTTTAATTTGAGAACAGCAGGGCCAACACGTAGCACAAGCTAGTGAGTTAATCAGCTATCTTAAACTGACTTGTGTAGTCGTATATCGGCAGTGAGAACATTTCACAATGTCCAAACTACAGCTATTTAGAGAGTTTATCAGTGAGAGATTAACAACTGCAGCTTTGGAGATTTTCGGGGCCGTTGAAAAAACGTTTGCCGAGTACGAAGAGGAAGTCTCGCTTTTCAGGGAGCA
Organism: Hypomesus transpacificus; assembly: GCF_021917145.1. Taxonomy (NCBI): domain Eukaryota; kingdom Metazoa; phylum Chordata; class Actinopteri; order Osmeriformes; family Osmeridae; genus Hypomesus; species Hypomesus transpacificus. The sequence continues at coordinate 10,615,033 of NC_061080.1, forward strand.
GAGCGCGCGGCTACAAGGGCTGTTGGATGGTACGTCTCTACCGGGTCAAGTTTACAGAAACAGGTTTTATCTGTGTAACTTTCCCATCTGATGTGGTAACATTGGTTGTTAATTATAAGTTAGCTGGCTAACTATCTAGCTACACGTACAGCTAGCTAGCTACACTTAAAAGTTAACTTAATTAGCTTGTCTGTATGAAGTCGGACGGCGTTCCTATTGTCGCCCGTCCCCCACATAGCATAGGCTACGCTCATGTTTTTGTACCGGATGTTTTTGTTTGACGAGTTGAGTAACAAATTTATAAAGTGGATAACAATTATTTTCCTTTCTCTTCTTTCCCCTAGATGTGCAGCAGCTCTCTCTCCCGGAGCCCCCACAGATTAAAGAGGAACAGGATCTGTGGACCAGTCAGGAGGAGGAGCAGCTCCAAGGACTGCAGTCTGAAACTACAGACTCCATCTTGACTTCTCCCAGTGTGAAAATCTACTGTGATCAGAACACCTCTGAACTTTCACATCTTGAGCAAAGTCACCCTGTGGAGAACAGAGAAGGAGACTCTCTACCCACCAACACAACTGAGGAGCTAGTCAAAGCAGATCCTTGTGGGCAGGTTTGTAGATCGCAGGATCCAGCCAGCGACTTCCGGCTTCTGTCCTTCGTAGCTCCAGACTGTTCACCAGATGAGGCCTACCCTCCCAAAAAGAAGACATTCAAATGCCCGGCATGCAGTCGATGTTACGTGACGGCTTCCAGTCTGCAGATACACATCCGAAGCCACACGGGGGAGGAACCGCTCAAGTGCCCGGTCTGCGGCAAAGTATTTAGTAAGAAGCCACTTCTCATGGTGCACATGAGGACTCACACCGGGGAGAAACCTCATCAGTGCTCGGAATGCGGCAAAGCCTTCAGCCAGCGGACGAGCCTCCGCTTCCACATGAGGACTCACACGGGGGAGAAGCCCTTCCAGTGTCCGGAGTGCAGCAAAGCCTTCATCCAGAAACAACACCTGCTGGATCACCTGAAGAGACACGCTGGGGGGCAAAGGTCATCGGTGCCAGGGGTGTGGGAGAGTTCTGGGTCAGCAGGGCGGCCTGGACCACGCCCACGCCAGGCCGTTTCACTGCCAGGAATGCATCAAAGCCTTCTGGCGTCCTTCCCAGCTGCGGGGTCGTTTGAGTCCCCATGAAGGAGAGAGATGCAGTCTTCTACCTTCTGGTGTCCTGGAGGTTTGAGTGGAGGTGAAGTGAAGGTGGGGGTGAAGTGAGGGTGAAGGGAGGGTGAAGGGAGAGTTGTGGAGGTTTAAACTCTGCCGAAGCATTTGATCCTGCAGAGTGGTCTGCTGTGTAGTCTTCGTCATGGCGACTGTGCTGAGTGCGTGAAGAAATGGAGAGTTGGATAAACGGACTTCCTGGACATTTTCCTACATGTTAATGAAGAAGATTACAAACTAGGCCAGTGTTGTCGTTGACATTTTGGATAATAAAAGTAATGTGACTAATCTTGTAGAAGTGTGCGTTTCAAAAATATGCGGTCGTAAATATTGTTTTGGTGTTTGTGTGAACAGCAACAACTTAAACGTGTAGTTATAAATTTGTTTGGGGTGTGTGGGTTCACATGACCAAAAAGCAATCGACGCAAGAGAAAAGTTCAACCCTCATTCCTGTTAAATACAATTTTTTATGTAATTTTAGGTGAAGATTTATCCCCAAATGTAGATATATAAAGACAACCCTTATCGGTGGTTGTCATAAGAACCAGCACTGTACAGAAAATCACGTAAGTTGATGAAAAAAGAGAACAGCGATAAATCTGTTGATCATTACTGATGCACAAGAATATTTATTTGAAGGTGCCCCTTGGCTATTATAATTTGTATTGTTAGTATGGTCATGTGTCCTGCGTCAAAATAGCATAACACTGATGACTTACCACATGTTGTAGTCCCACTATTATATTATGAAAACGTGTTAGGCTGTTCTTCAATAACAAGACATTTGTTTACACCCGGAAAGATTTACGTGCGGGACCCGGAAACGCTATAATTTTTTCCCTTCACGATCTTTATTGAATTTAATGAACGCATCATACATATATAATGGAATTCGTAATAACAATATCAAATTAATATGCATTGAAAGCGCTATCCTCGACTTAAGTTTGAGCTATTAGGGAAGCGTGTCGAAGGGCGGTAACAAAGCTGGATTTCTGGAGTCTGTTCCGCATGGTTTGCTTGTTTCATTTCATGCTATGAAGGTAGACGGAAGTGTTCTAAATGATATCTGAGCGAGTGAGAGAGCAAGGCGCCAAAAGTATCACGTTTTCCACCGCTAAAATGTCTAAACTAGATGCGTTTAGAGAATTGATCCGTGAGATCCTCACAGTGGCAGCATTGGAGATTTTTGGAGGATTTGAAAAAACGCATGCTGAGTACAAAGAAGAAATCTCTCATTCTGAGGAGGATTTGAAGCGGATACAACGGCTGTTGGACCTTGTTACTGAACCCGACATCAAGCTACACCGAACAGGTTGGAAAGCCTATTCATGTCATAATATGCTGCTAAATAATGAAATATCTGAAAATGGTTTAAGACAGATGCATCTCGCCAGAAATTGCTATGGTCTCTCTGAAAAGTCACTAGATTACGTGAAGACGTCATATATTGCGTTAATCTCTAAATATGTAGATTTACATAGAGTTACGACACTTTCCACCGACACGTGATCACGTGGTTCAAGTAGCTCGCTGTAGTTCCAAAAACCCACCGCTGTCAACCTGTTTGTTTTCTATGGGACATCCAGCAGCATCATCTCCATTTACTGATATTTTCGGTGTTAACTCATCAATTGGTTACTGGTGTGTTGTGTATGTCTGATACTTTAACATTTATGTGAAGCAGAGCTAGAAATGGCTATGCTAGCTACCATACTATAGCCTAATGAGGACTATTGTTATACTGAACATTTAACTTTCGACTGTTGAAGTAAATGGGACTTGTTAAACACGTTTTTTTATCCATCAGCCCACCTAAAATTTATCACGTTAACAACTTTCATATTTGTAGTACTTGATGCAAGTTGAATCTAATCTAGATAACAATCACACCAGCACTGCTCAATTTAAGACAAGAAAGCAGTTTGGTAAGTAGAATAGAATATACAAGAAAACCAATTGCATTTAATAAAACATTTTATTATACAATATGTCCACTGAGAGGGTCAAGTTTGGTTTTAGTGAGTGGACCTGAAATTCGTGCCGAGCGGCGAGAGCTAGCTGGAAGATAGGAGACCCCTGTACATGCAATTATAGAGGGTCAGATGGCTGAGCGGTTCGATTCCCGGCCATGAAAAATGATGTTGTGTCCTTGTGCAAGGCACTTCACTACTTGCCTCGGGGGGGGGGAAATGTCCCTTAGGCTACTTACTGTAAGTCACTCTAGATAAGAGCATCTGCTAAAAGACTAAGTGTAAATTCATTGTTGCTACCTCTGATCAGATACAACTAGGCTAATAAGAGAAGACTAACTTTGTATGCAAACGAACACCAATAACTAAAACTAATTTGAAAGACTATAAACCAACCAACTGTTGGTTCTCTTGCTAGCAACAGTAAAAGAGTTGCTTACCAGACCCACTAGTCGAGCTCGAACTGCATTTGGAATCTAACTACCAACACAAGCTCTTCTCCTGCCTGGCCCCCCAGTGGTGGAATCAACTCCCCACCTCTATGTTGCTTAGCAACGAACGTAAAGTGGCCGAGACTGTTTAACACAGGGGGAAACGATCCGTGCTGGTTGAAATGCGTGCGTCTCACGGTCAATGCTTGAGGCTTGAGAGCCCTGCAATGAGTTTATCATTTTGTTTTGAGAAGACTACAATAAAAAATCTTATAGTGAGAGATAGAATTCCATCTGCCAAAGTGGCTAGTAAGAGTGACTGCTTTAACCGCCAAAGCCGAATTCTACCCGCATTTGGCGGGTGGGTGGGTGCCAATGTCATGCCCTGGTCGCACATGACACGCTATACTTCCGCATTCTTCGATTACTATCGAAGTGTCGCAACTCTCTTTTTGTATGGCTGTCACCAATAGGTGGCAGTGTTGGTCACAGCTACAGAGAGTGTGTTGATTATGTTGTAGAGGAAGACTAGTCGACAGAATAAAGAACTGGCCTGGCTAGCTCGAAGAACAACGCGTGTTTGATTAATTTCTTATACATTTACATTTAGACATTTAGCAGACGCTCTTATCCAGAGTGACTTACAGTAAGTACAGGGACATTCCCGAGGCAAGTAGGGTGAAGTGCCTTGCCCACGGACACAACGTCATGTGCACCGGCCGGGAATCGAACTGGCCTTCAGATTACTAGCCCGATGCTCTACCCGCTCAGCCACCTGACTCCATTCAACACATTATTATTATACAATACATTATTATTATACAATAAGAAACATTACATTCAAGATAGCACAAGATATAATATACATCGAACCAGATAGCTAATGTTAAGTAAGACGTATTTGACCGTTTAAATTTATATACGCAATGTAATGTTTGTGATGTAGATGGCCAAATAATCATTAATATTGTATTAATTGTGAAATAATGTTCTGGATAAAGTTATTATAGTAACTTGCGCTAGCACTGCAGCTGTCAGGCTATAGCGAACTCAGTGAATATACCGTCAACGTAACTTCAGTAAAGAAAATACATTCCAACAACGTTTACTTAAGATAGTGTGTTCAAATATTCTTAATTGTCTGTTCTGATGACGTTGTTACCATTTTTCTTCCAGAAGAAATAGATGCCTGAGTGGAAGATGGCACTAGTACAGTACGATTCAGATAGCGAGGGGCTCAGATGGCACTAGTACAGTACGATTCAGATAGCGAGGGGCTCAGAGTCTTTTTATGCAACTACATTTTGAAGGAACTTCTAAATCTCCTGCCGCTGACGAAACAAATCCTAGAGGAAACAGTACTGTCCCTACAGAGGTTGCATCTAACTGTTGTCTTGCCTCTTCCCCCAGAAGTGCAGCAGCTCTCTCTCCCGGAGCCCCCACAGATTAAAGAGGAACAGGAGCTGTGGACCAGTCAGGAGGAAGAGCAGCTCCAAGGACTGAAGTCTGAAACTACAGACTCCATGTTCACCAGGGACTCCAACTTGCATATCAGAGCATTTCTCAGTGAGAGATTAACAACAGCAGCTTCAGAGATTTTCGGGGCCATTGAAATAACATTTGCTGAGTACCAAGAAGAAATCTCTCGTTCTGAGGAGGAGAGGAAGCGGATACAGCGGCTGTTTGACGTTGTTGCTCAACCTGAGATCAAGCTACACCGAACAGGTTAGATATTCATACATTCATGGTACAATCTGCTGTGTGTAGAATCGTTATGTCATGTAGGAGGGGGAAAGCTGAATTGGAAAGGTGTGGTTGGTGCTGTTGCATCATGACATGGTCCACAGCGTTACATTTCATTATAATTTTAGTCGACAGTCTTCCTTGTTGACAACGTTAGTCATCCTATAGAGTGATGGTGGAGGGATTGTCAGGAGCAGGTTTCTCTTCAGAGGGTTTTAGCTGGCAGTTCTCCATACTTCAGCACATTCCATAAAATAATACAACTAATAGAATGTGGTCCATCAACCAGACAGTCCTTTACGAAGGCTACATCTGTTTTCTTACCTCTTTTTTCACACCTCTTTTTTCACGTGTACATCATTAACCCGTTAAGGAGTAGCGTTGCACATATGTGATAGTTTGAATGCAGGTCTCGTCACCATGCGATTTTATTCCAATTGAATATTTTTCGATAGACAAAAATTATGCGACAAACGCTTTAATATGGTTTCAAAATGTACTAATTAGAAGGTCGCAGAGGCTTAGGTCAAATGTCCCGTGCTCCGGCCAGTTTGTTGTCATCGTGGCCGTGCGTTTGGCCCACTTCTTGTTCATCCCGAGGAGGCGTTCTCGGAGAAGAGGGAATTTGAGGCTGAGCACTTCCTGTGCGGTCACGCGCAGAGGAGCAGCTGGGCTGGTCTGGTCAGACGGTAGGATGGCTCCCGTACCCTCCCTTTTCGGGCTCGTTTGGTCTCTCATGATGTTTTGGACTGGGACAGGCAGATCTAGACTTAAAGATATGGGTGTTACTGGCCAGGTTTTTATACATATGCCATTTGCTTACATTCTTCCTAGTATAGTCCTTAGCCTATGTGAATGTAGTTGTACATATAAATGTAAATGAGTTGTTTGTTGAACGAGGCAAACATTCAGCCGACAGTAATGGAGACACACTCATTTTTCCTCCTTTTTTTATTTTTATACATGGCAACAGTTTATTTTCGCTACTCCTCCCTGAGGAGAGTTTTTTCATACAACCGGGGTCCAAATGCCCGGATCAGCGTCTGTAATGTTCAGAGAACAGCATGTAAGACACTTTCACCACACTTGATCTTGTCAGTAGTATTTTCCCATTGCCGTGATTTTTCCCAAATTGACCATTTTGTTGTTTTATCTCATAACTTTCTCTCGGTGATTGCATCAATTAATTAAATTATTGTTCTTATACTTTATTCTTTTCATCACTTGCCGTTTTTTCGATATTCACACATTGCTTAGGGCAACGCCCTTGTTTTTTACCAACCTGCTCACCCCCTCCCTTACAACTCGCTTCCCTGAAGCGAGTCTGAAACGATTGCGCAACAGCCGTACTCTCTCACTTTTTCAGACTCGTCTCATTGATTTTTGAGGGTTTTATATGTCAATATCAAAAACAGCCTATAGATTTATCACTTCGTTTTTTCCTGACTCCATCTTCCATATGTTTTTTAGCATTTTAACGGAGATTTTAGTCTTTTTTGGTTCCTCTCGCTCCCTAAACAGCCTTATTGACCACAGCTGTTTTGGGAACTTTCAGAACTCCTCAAGACTGCCATCTCACGGAATGCCATAAAAACATACGTCTTTTCATACATTATAGACATTATCTACGGATATCCGTCTAACCCAAGTTTTTTCAGCGCGTCTTAAGATGAATCTTTTCGGATAGCTAGTCCTGACTCACTTTCGACTGAAGTAATAGTGGCCACTATACTTTGCTGTCACTCGTTGTTAATAGTGCAACTTTTTAGCCAGAACGGATATTTACAATAATAATTTGTTTGAGGTCTGTTGAAAAACGTTAGACACGCAGGCACCCCCCGAATCGCTGGCACCGTCGGCTAACCTGATCTTTTTCAACAGCCTTGTTTTGAAGCGCAACCATATTACTCTGATTACACACGCTTTAACCATTTGTTGGTTAAATTACGGTTTCCCCAGACTTTTGAATTTTACTGGTGCTTGATTCAAAAGTCCTATCAAAGTTATGTCCTCTTGTTACCCAGATTTGTTTTAACTGAGGTCCATAGCAAGTTTGTACCTAAACTTAACAGGTTATAAATAGAGGCCGCCGGAGACCCCCTTGCCTGAGCTTAATAGTACGACAGTAGAAAGCTTTTAGCAAGAAACATTTATACATTCAATCTTTTCTTACATTCAGGGAGACATACATCCTAGCAATTAACACATTTGCAACCACTCCCCTTCTCCAAAGCCTTTTCACTTTCTCTTAGTTCAAGATTCGTATCTATGCATTCATTAGGTTCTTTACAGGTTTTTTTCATTGCCTACCTTCTTAAATGTAGATGTAGCGAATCACGTCGGTAATCACCAATTGTTGGAGCCTCGAAAGTGGTTCTTAGTGAAGCAAGAATTAACAGGCTTGGAGTCAGGAGATTGATTGCAAAGGCGTCGTTTATTTGCCAGGTATTTTGGAATCACACGCAGAGCTTCTCTAGCCAGAGAAGTCTACCATGCATTGACAGACTAGAGCTTTTATACAGTCTTATTACGTCACACAAATATGTTTGGCCATTATCAGACAACACACAGTTTGTTCAAGATAAACAGATATCCTCCCTCAATTGGCTGTCCTTACACAACCCGTGGTCCCTCTTGCACAACCCGTGGTCTCACTCGAGCAACATTTCCCTATTAGGTCACCCCGACCTGACTCCTTCTCTGAACAGAACATTCTAACGGGAGGGGGAGAGTGACTCTCCCAGCTCACTCTTTCTCATTATCGAGCATGGGACCCAAACAGCTTCCTCTCTCACCTAATTCCTTACATGGGGATAAACATGGGGATAAACAAGTCTTCTTTCCTGGCCTAGTTCCCTTCGTGGGCTATTTCCTCTCCTCATCTAACCCCTGTCCTAGTTGACTCCTTTCTTGAGGTCACAAGGTCACAAAAATCCCCCAACAAAGGCTAACAAGTAACACTAGCATGGTAGTAGCTAGGGAGTATTATGCTAGGTAACTTAGCCCGGAAGCTAACTAAAGCTAGCTACCGTTTCAGAAAAATAACTTGCACTGTGGGGACCATCGGAAATATTTAGAACTCACGCATTTAAGGTTAAAGGTCGAGCTCACAACTAGTATAAGGTATTTGTGTCTGTTTTGTAGCATGGTAGGTCTGGTTTTGATTGGTCATGTTTTTCTACCACATACATGTTTTGTTGAGCGAGTTGAGGAACAAATGAATGAAGAAGATTACAATAATTTTCCTTTCTCTTCTGTCTCCCAGATGTGCAGCAGCTCTCTCTCCCGGAGCCCCCACAGATTAAAGAGGAACAGGAGCTGTGGACCAGTCAGGAGGAATACCAGCACCAAGGACTGAAGTCTGAAACTACAGACTCCATATTCACTTCCCTCAGTGTGAAACAGGACTCTAATCAAGAGGGCTCCTCTGAATGTTCACATCTTGACCAAGCTGTCCAAATGGACAACAGAGAAGGAGACTCTCTACCCACCAACACAACTGAGGTGCAACTTTTACTAGAAACAGTCAAATCAAGCAGAAAAAGAAAGAACAAGGCTCTTCCCATGGAAGGTACGCCACAGGGCAGTCACACAGGAGAGAAACCTTATCAGTGTCCACATTGTAGCAAACGTTTTGCTAAAAAGGGTGGTCTGGTTGAACACATAAGGACACACACAGGAGAAAAACCTTACCAGTGTCCACATTGTAGCAAACGTTTTGCTAAAAAGGGTGGTCTGGTTGAACACATAAGGACACACACAGGAGAGAAACCATATCAATGTTATGAATGTAAGAAAATATTTTGTGCAAACTCACAATTGGTTAAACACATGAGGACTCACACAGGAGAGAAACCTTATCAGTGTCTAGAATGTAAGAAGAGCTTTACTTTGAAGCAAACTTTGCTTAATCATATGTTAATACACACAGGAGAGAAACCATATCAGTGTCAAGAATGTGACAACACTTTTAATAAGAAATCTACGCTGGTTGGACACATGAGGACACACACAGGAGAAAAACCTTACCAGTGTTCACATTGTAGCAAACGTTTTGCCAAAAAGGGAGGTCTGGTTGAACACATAAGGACACACACAGGAGAGAAACCATATCAATGTTATGAATGTAGCAATGCTTTTAGTCAGAAAGCTACTTTGGTTGTTCATATGAGGACTCACACAGGAAATAAACCATGTCAGTGTCAAGAATGTAACAAAACATTTACTCAAAGTGGGCATCTGGTTAGACACATGAGGACACACACAGGAGAAAAACCATATCAGTGTCAGGAATGTGACAAAGCATTTACTGAACGAGGTAATCTGGTTAAACACACGAGGACACACACAGGAGAAAAACCTTTTCAGTGTCAGGAATGTAGCAAAAGATTTTACCAAAAGTTACATTTGGTTGAACATATAAGGACACACGGGAGAGAAACCATATCAGTGTCATGATTGTATCAAAAGATTTTGCTCAAGCTCACAATTGTTTAAGCACATGAGGACACACAGGAGAGAAACCTCAACATTGTCAACAATTTATCGAACTCCGTGATCACAAGTGTAATCTCATTTCGACCGAGAATATTACACAACCATAGCTGAAACTGAAGTTATTCAGACTATGAAAGCTTCAAGATGTTAAGTGTTGGGGACTCCTCACTCTCCTAGATTCAAGTCATGTGGAAAAAGCATGGATTTGGGAAACAAGCTACAACTTTAGTTTTAGGTGTTTGGGCATGTTTGGGTTGCAAATAAACCTGTGAACATTATTTCAAGACTCAAGTCAATATATTCACTCTACCTAATTCATATTAATTAGGAATTCCCTTGACAAGTTGAATCATGTATGTGTAGGATCAAATCGGCCATCATTATTAATACATAAACATTAGTTCATATATTATACATAAATATATTTTCAAGTTAATTATAAACGCATTTACCAGTGTGTATGTATGCCCTTTATACTTTTTCCATTTATTTCCTTCATTTATTTATTTTGTATGTCACAGATTTTAAAAAGAAATACACCTTCCGCAGCTCAGTGATTCTTCGTCGCATTTGGAGCTTCCTCTTTGAGGAATAACGTGGTCCCGATTCTTTGGACACCACCGAAAATAATTTAATCAAGTTAAAGGGCGGGAAAACGCCACCGGCCCCCCCAAAAAACAAGCCCTAACCTAAAGGCAGAGAAGCGATGACCGCATTACTGGACCCAACCCGCTCATCTCCTCGGTCGCCAACGCAACTGCCAAAAAAGAAATGCGAGAGATATTTAAGCTTAAAGCAAAGGCCGAAGTTACACAAGGAGCAAAACATATAAACCATTTCAAAACCAAATGCAAGGAAATATTAGAACAACATTGGAACATTTGACATTGTGTCAACCTAATGGAAACAAGTTAGAGAGGCAACAAACTTGTGTGGTGTGAATTGGGCTTCTGGATATATATAAATATATATGGATATTTAGATATTTAACACCTCAAAACTAAAAAATGCATAGGCTAACACAAAGAAAACAATAATAACCTGCAGAAACGAAACCAAAGCAAGGGGTGTATGTGTTTAGTGGTGTTTGTCTAATGGTCAAACATCCAAGTGTGTGAATTGAGTGTATGTGGTGTTGCAATTTCTCAGGTTTTTAGTGCATGTCCAGTCTTGACTGAAGAACAGTTCTAAGTCCAAAGCCGACCTGTTTGATAGCCTGTGCAGTAATGAAACATAAAGCATTGGGGCCATGACTGTTCACAGAACAGGTCTAGGGGGGGCAGGGTTTGGGGTTGGTGGCGGGGACCAGCAGGAGGTTGGGACCAGCACTGGATGAAGAGCAGGAGGTTGGGATCAGCAGGAGATTGGGATCAGCACTGGATGCAGATTAGGTGAAAGAGCATGGAGGTAGAAGGCATCAGCAAGCAGTCACCAGGTCAAGCCATCCCTGGTAACAGCAGGAAGCACATTCAGGGTACCAGGGGTTGTGAACCTGAGAGGCAGTCTGAGAAATGGCTGTTCTGCTTTGAGATTTGTGGATGGTCTGGTCATAATAAACACTGCTAAACATTGGATACGTCTAAGCATGTAATACAGATAGATGTTCCTACATGTAATTGAATGCCAAAAAGTCACTAACAACCATAGCATCAACCCATTAGCCAAGAATGTAGGAGAACTCTGTCGGGCTTATCAATCATGAATCAAAAACAAATTACAGTGCAAACAACTTCTAACTTTAAAAACTACACAATTATAGTAATAAAACGAACAGATTTTGACAAAGTTTGCTACGTAAAGTACCTGTTTTGTGTGATGCCGGCTGGTCAATTTGTGTGGTTGTATATTTCGGAATGTCATGGAAACGCTCATATGGCGTGAAATTAGAGGAAGCTCTGCAAAAAGGATTTGTAACTTGCAAAGCCAAACATATAGATAGACATCATTGAGTCCATCCTCACCTCTTTCACCTCTCCTTGACCCCTCCCACCCTGGACACTCTGATCCAGCTACTCCCCTCCGGCAGAAGGCTGCGGTCCATCAGGACCAAAACCTCACGCCACAAGAACAGTTTCTTTCCATCTGCTACTGACCTCTTCAACAAGGCCAAGGACTCCCACTGAAATTTATTTAACTATTATTAGTCCATCTGACACCTATTGCACTATGCACAAGCCACCTTTACCTCAGTATCTCATTTGCACTATGTTGCCCACTCATGCTGCTCACTTTTATTCTTATTTTTATATATATTTTTAATCGTTTTTATTTTAGATTGTTTAGTTCTTAGAATTAGTTAAACTATTGTACTTTTACTTAATTTAAGTTCCGTATATGTTTATTGTTTGCACCTCCCTGCCACAGTAAATTCCGTGTTTGTGTAACATACATGCCAAATAAATCGGATTCTGAAAAAAGATTTGTAACCTGCAAAAATGATTGCAAATTGCATTGCAAACAACTCCTGACTTTAAAAACAACAATATTATAGTAATAAAATAACATATTTTGACCAAGCTTACTACGTTAAGTACCTGTTTTGTTTGATGTCGGCTCATACATTTCCGATATAAATTTCAATTTGCGTGGTTGTTTATTTCTGAATGCAATGGAAACTCAAATCAATGACAATCGATTTAAAGAGACGAAGTTAAATAAGCCCTGTTCATTTTGGTGCGTCATTTCCTGAATTTGTTATCCAGTGGTGTCCCATGAACCGGTACCACGTTATTCCAAGTGGAGAGAATGCCGAAGTCCACCATTTTGTCTGCATCTGTGCTTTTGGCGAGGAGATTCAGGAGCTAACGTTGTTGTGTAAACTATCAGTTTTCCACCGTGAAAATGTCTAAACTAAATGTGTTTAGAGAATGTATCAGTGAGATATTATCAGCGGCAGCTTTAGAGATTTTCGGAGTTATTGAAAAAACGCTTATCGAGTACAACGAAAAAATCTTACGTTCCGAGGAGGAGATGAAGCGGCTACCAAGGCTGTTGAACGTTGTTACTCAACCCAATATTGCAGGTTCGTTATCTATACCATGTTATACCCTGCTTTGTCTAGAATCTTTCCGTCTGATATGAAGTAACCAGAGTGACAGAGTAGTCGCTTTATGTTGCTCTCTGTCTCCAGGGTTAGTGTAACGCAAATGTACTGTAAGTAGCCTAGTCTAGCCTAATGAAACAGATAATACCTGACGGACATCGGATTCTTAAATAAAAGATAAAAACATTATGGTAGAACGCAGACACAACGCGATGGTTAAGACTCACTAAGACAAGATCTCAAAAAACAGATACAGGCTTTACAAAAATGTTAATTTATCTGTCTCTACCACACTAAACAGTCACCCTAGTACACATTTGCCATTGCTGTATGCCACGTGCTGAGCAACTGTGCAACACAAAACGTTGCAGGTCTTTTATGATGTAATCTAAAGTGTACAAGTATTTTTGTTTATTATGACACTATGGGGTTGACAAATGAGACTTTTGTGGGTTGCCACCGTTGAGTTAAGTCATGGGAAACACAGCTCCTCTGTCCCCAGAAGTGCAGCAGCTCTCTCTCCCGGAGCCCCCACAGATTAAAGAGGAACAGGAGCTGTGGACCAGTCAGGAGGAGGAGCAGCTCCAAGGACTGATGTCTGAAACTACAGACTCCATGTTCACCAGGGACTCCAACTTGCATATCAGAGCATTTCTCAGTGAGAGATTAACAACAGCAGCTTCAGAGATTTTCGGGGCCATTGAAATAACATTGGCTGAGTACCAAGAAGAAATCTCTCGTTCTGAGGAGGAGAGGAAGCGGATACAGCGGCTGTTTGACGTTGTTGCTCAACCTGAGATCAAGCTACACCGAACAGGTTAGATACTCATACATTCATGGTACAATCTGCTGTGTGTAGAATCGTTATGTCATGTAGGAGGGGGAAAGCTGAATTGGAAAGGTGTGGTTGGTGCTGTTGCATCATGACATGGTCCACAGCGTTACATTTCATTATAATTTTAGTCGACAGTCTTCCTTGTTGACAACGTTAGTCATCCTATAGCAGTGGTTCTCAACCCTGGTCCTCAAGTACCCCCTGTCCTGCATGTTTTAGATGTTTCCCTGGTCCAACACACCTGATTCCGATGAATGGGTCGTTATTTAGTTATGCAGAAGCCTGCTAACAACTATTCATTTGAATCAGGTGTGTTGGAGCAGGGAAACATCTAAAACATGCAGGACAGGGGGTACTTGAGGACCAGGGTTGAGAACCACTGTCCTATACAGTGATGGTGGAGGGATTGTCAGGAGCGGGTTTCTCTTCAGAGGGTTTTAGCTGGCAGTTCTCCATACCCCAGCACATTCCATAAAATAATACAACTAATAGATTGTGGTTATTCAATCATACTGTCCTTTAGGAAGGCTACATCTGTTTTATCGCCTCTCCTGTCACCTGTTCAACATTAAAGGTCAAGCTCTCAACTAGTATAAAGTATTTGTGTCTATGTTGTGCAGCATGGTAAGTCTGGTTTTGTCTTAATTAATTGATCATGTTTTTCTACTAAACATACATGTTTTTTGAGCAAGTTGAGTAACAAATGAATAAAGAAGATTACAATAATTTTCCTTTCTCTTCTGTCTCCTAGATGTGCAGCAGCTCTCTCTCCCGGAGCCCCCACAGATGAAAGAGGAAGAGGAGCTGTGGACCAGTCAGGAGGAAGAGCAGCTCCAAGGACTGCAGTCTGAAACTACAGACTCCATATTCACCTCTCTCAGTGTGAAATATCTTGACCAAACTCTCCAAGTGGACAACAGAGAAGAAGACTCTCTACCCACCAACACAACTGAGGAGCAAGTCAAAGCAGAGACTGATGAACAACACTGTGCAGCACCAGAACCAGGCAGTGACTCTCAGTCCCTCTCTGTTGTAGCTCCAGACTGTCCTGCAGCTCATAGTTTGGAGGAGGAGGAGGAACATGGAGGAGTGATGCCTGTGCTAGAAACAGTCAAATCAAGCAGAAAAAGGAAGAAGAACATGACTCTGCCAATGGAAGGTACTTCACAGGGAAGTCACACAGGAGAGAAACCTAATCAGTGTTTAGAATGTAACAAAATATTTAGTAGCAAATATTATGTCCTTGCTCACATGAGGACGCACACTGGAGAGAAACCTTATCAGTGTCTAGAATGTAACAATGCTTTTAGACATAAAGCTTCTTTGGTTTTTCATATGAGGACGCACACAGGAGAGAAACCTTTTCAGTGTCCACAATGTAGCAAACGTTTTGTTAGAAAGGGTGGTTTGGTTCATCACATGAAGACACACACAGGAGAAAAACCTTATCAGTGTCCACATTGTAGCAAATTATTTACTCAAAAGGATCATCTGGTTGCACACATGAGGACATACAACACGGAAGAGAAAGATTTTCAGTGTCATGAATGTAACCAAAGATTTTGTCGAAAGTACAACTTGGTTGAACACATGTGGACACACAAGGGAGAGGAACAGGAGCAGTGCAACAGCAAGGAGAAAGATCAGCTCCAAGGTCTGCAGTCTAAAACTACAGACCCTGGAATAACTTTTCTCAGTGTGAAACAGGAGAGGTCCTCTGAATATTCACATCTTGACCAAGCTGTCCAAGTGGACAACAGAGAAGGAGACTCTCTACCCACCAACACAACTGAGGAGCAAATCAAAGCAGGGACTGATGAACAAGACTCCCAGCCCCTCTCTGATGTAGCTCCAGACTGTCCTGAGGCTCAGAGTTTGGAGGCGGCGGAACATGGAGGAGTGACGCCTTTGCTAGAAACAGTCAAATCAAGCAGAAAAAGAAAGAAGAACATGACTCTGCCAATGGAAGGTACTCCACAGGGAAGTCACACAGGAGAAAAACCTAATCAGTGTTCAGAATGTAACAAAATATTTAGTAGCAAATATTATGTCCTTGCTCACATGAGGACGCACACCGGAGAGAAACCTTATCAGTGTCTAGAATGTAACAATGCTTTTACACATAAAGCTTCTTTGGTTTTTCATATGAGGACGCACACAGGAGAGAAACCTTTTCAGTGTCCACAATGTAGCAAACGTTTTGTACGAAAGGGTGGTTTGGTTCATCATATGAAGACACACACAGGAGAAAAACCTCATCTGTGTTGACATTGTAACAAACGTGTTCCAAACAGAGGTTTGGTTGAAAACATGAAGACACACACAGGAGAAAAACGTTATCAGTGTCCACATTGTAGCTAACTATTTAGTCAAAAGGGTCATCTGGTTGCACACATGAGGACTTACACGGGAGAGAAACCTTATCAGTGTCATGAATGTAACCAAATATTTTGTTGAAAGTACAATTTGGTAGAACACATGTGGACACACGAGGGAGAGGAACAGGACCTGTGGACCAGTAAGGAGAAAGATCAGCTCCAAGGACTGCAGTCTGAAACTACAGACCCCCATATTAACTTCTCTCAGTGTGAAACAGTATTGTGTTCAGCAGAGGTCTTCTGAATGTTCCTATCTTGACCAGACGACAGAGAAGGAGACTTTCTACCCACCAACACAACTGAGGGGCAAATCAAAGGAGAGTCTCATGTACAAGACTCGGCAGCACCAGAACCAGGCAGTGACTCTCAGCCCCTCTCTGTTGTAGCTGCAGACTGTTCTGCAGCTCAGAGTTTGGAGGAGGAACATGGAGGAGTGATGCCTTTGCTAGAAACGGTCAATTCAAGCAGAAACAGAGAGATGAAGAACATGACTCTGCCCATGGAAGTTACTCCACAGGGAAGTCACACAGGAGAGAAACCTTATCAGTGTCTAGAATGTTAGAAGAGCTTTGCTTGGAAGCGCTCTTTGCTTCATCATATGACAATACACACTGGAGAGAAACCAATTCAGTGTCAAGAATGTAACAATGCGTATGGTCATAAGGCTGCTTTGGTTGTTCATATGACGACTCACACAGGAGAGAAACCTTTTCAATGTCAAAAACGATTTGCTCAGAAAGGTAATCTTGTGTGTCACATGAGAACACGCACAGGAAAGAAACCTCACCAGTGTCAATAATGTAACAGAACCTTTGGGAGGAAATCCAATTTGGCTGTTCATATGAGGAGACACACAGCAGAGAAGAAGTTAAGAAATAAATGTCATTTCAAGTGTGAGGAATGTAACAAAAGATTTTGTCTAAGGAATCAGTTGTATAATCATGGGAGAACACTCAACGTGCATATCGGACTCTACCCATATCGGTGTCAACATTGTTGCAGAGGCTTTGGGTCCAAGAGTGCTCTGGTTGTACACATGAGGATGCACATAGGAGAGAAACCTTTTCAGTTTCCACACTAACCAGACTTTTAGTTAAAAAGGTAATCTGACCACACATATGAGGAAACACAAAGGTGAGATGCTTATCGATGTCAGACATGTAAGAACTCTCAGTTTAAGGTAATAGTTGGTTATTCATGAGTACATACAGAACAGATGTCATATAAGTGTAAAGAATGTAACGACATATTTCAAAAGAATTGTACGCAGGTTTAATGCTTTACGCTGAAAGGTTATCTGGTTAATAAAATATAATTTCAACCTTTTGAAACTTTTTTTCACATACACAGTGAGAGGAGTGAGGAAACAGAGAAGCCTAAAAGAAGAGTAGAGTTGGGTCTTCATCATCAAGTATTCATCAATGATGCAAACCTTATTTTAGAATTGTTTCTGGAAAATATTTAGTCATCCTATCAAAACTTTTTTCATACGTGAAAGGAGAGCAGTCATCCTATCAAAACTTTTTTCATACGTGAAAGAAGAGCAGAAGTGAAGAACGGAGTACAATAAAGTACAGTATACAATAGAGTCCTCAACAAATACTCAACAATGATGCAAACCATTTTTCGAAAATATTCTTTAAACCTTGCTAAACGTTTTTTTCTGAGATAACTTTAACTTTCCTAAAAAAAAAAAATCTAAACATTTTTTCAAAAATATACCTTTAAAATCGTTTTTTTTCACATACACAGTGAATGAAAACGAGAGAAGAGTGTGGAGATGTGAAAAGACAAGCCTAAAACAGAAAAAAAGCAGAGCAGATCAGAGGACGGTAGAGTAAAGTAGTCCTAGTCTGAAACTATTGTTTCAACATTTCTAATTTTTTTCCACAAAGAAACTACACAAAATAGTTGTTATTATTTGGAATTGACATATTGGAATACACATTAGAAAGACATTTTGAATCGTGCACAGATTAGGTTTGTTGAATGTGAAAAATGTTGTGTGATAAGAACTTTACATCAAACAGGATTTTAAGTGTAGGCCTAGCCTGGCTGCCAGGCCAACTTCTCCCCGCCCATGAAAAAAATTGTTCGGGAAGTTGGGTCTGGAGGGTCTTGTATTAGGGACAACTACAGAGAACCAGAATCGGGACGGACCAATGAAATTGCCAGGGCGGGCTTTATATGATGATGGACAGATGATCAACAGTAACGTAATCAACAACGTCACGAAAGAGCGCTTGGGTTGAATTCGTTTCAAACAAACAACATATTACGTTGCTCTGATTGGTTGTAGGTCTATCCAATTGAGCGAAGAGGCGAGAGAACAAGATTTGTTTTACAGTTCGGTTGAAACACGCCCCGTAGTCACAGCCCAACGGAGAGTTTACAGACTCATATTCTGACTAGAATTATGAGTATGACAACGTCAGGCTAAGTGTAGACCTATTACAATGAAAGATTCATGTTGGCAAAACAAGATTTTATTGTGTGATCGATATACTTATTTCAGGTAAATCCAACGAATTCTAAGTGTACCGAGATCTTACCCACCCAAAATCAGCAGTTAAGTCTGGTCAACTATGCATTATTGAAACTTCTCATCACTACGGAACTACAATAGTTTTTCCGTGTATGTCACTGAGAAAAAAAGTACAAAACCTACTTTCACAGCTCAAGTCACGTGATTCTTCGTCACAGTCGGATCTGCCTCTTACGGAAGTCCGCCATTTTGTCTGCAGCTGTGTTTCGTCTGTCATTTCGGGGCGAGGAGAATCAGGAGCTAACGTTGTTGTCTAAATGATCATTTTTCCACTGGAAAAATGTCGAAACTGTATGTGTTTAGAGAATTTATCAGTGAGATATTATCAACGGCAGCTTTGGATATTTTCGGAGTGGTTGAAAATACGCTTATTGAGTACAAAGAAGAAATCTCTCGTTCCGAGGAGGAGAGGAAGCGGCTACAACGGCTGCTGAACGTTGTTACTCAACCCAATATTGCAGGTTCGTCATCTACTGTACACTTCAATATTATAACCTGCTTTGTCAAGAATCAACATCACAAAAAACTGAAATATGCTTTACAAAAACGTTAGCTAACGTTTGTCTTTACCACACGAAACAGTCACCCTACTAGCTCTAGTCTTGTAGCTACACATTTGCCCCTGCATTGTTACTCAGCTCTAGCAAGTTAACCTAGCTCTAACCTTTACCTCTAGATCCAAATTCAAATACATTTCTGCACGACTTTGTTAATAGTCAGTTCTGTTGGGGCACTTCCTACACGCTACATTTAACAAGCACTCTTACCATTTCCATAATTCCATAAATGTATCCTCCGTTTCTCCTGTCCCCCGTGTGTGAGATACAATGTTTGCTTGTTGCTATGCTACGGTTCGTGACGCTTTCCCTGTCAGTCAGTTCGCGATTGTGGGTTTCAGCTCAACACTCAATCGTTGCTACTTTACTAGCTTAGTTACAGATATTTTATGGTACTATGAAAAGTATTTTTGGTTCATTATGACACTATGGGGTTGACAAATGAGACTTTTGTGGGTCGCCAACATTTAGTTAAGTCATGGGAAACACTGCTCCTCTGTTCCCCAGAAGTGCAGCAGCTCTCTCCCCCAGAGCCCCCACAGATTAAAGAGGAACAGGAGCTGTGGACGAGTCAGGAGGAAGAGCAGCTCCAAGGACTGCAGTCTGAAACTACAGACTCCATGTTCACCAGGGACTCCAACTTGCATATCAGAGCATTTTTCAGTAAGAGATTAACAACAGCAGCTTCAGAGATTTTCGGGGCAGTTGAAATAACATTTGCTGAGTACCAAGAAGAAATCTCTTGTTCTGAAGAGGAGAGGAAGCGGATACAACGGCTGTTTGACATTGTTACTCAACCTGAGATCAAGCTACACCGAACAGGTTAGATATTCATACATTCATGTTATACTCTGCTGGGCGTAGAATCATTATGTCATGTAGGAGGGGGCAGTGTTGGGAAGGATACTTTAAAAACGTATTTCGTTACAGAATACATGTCCAGAAATGCATTTTGTAGCCTGTTACGTTACTAAATCTGACTAAGGTATTCTGAATACTTGGATTACTTCCACATTGAATTGCATTTTATAAATGCTGAAATATGGCCATCAAATCCTGCTTACTAAACTGCGTTTCCCGATAACGATGGATCTTAGTTGTTACAAGGGTTCTCTACAAGCAAAATAACGAACCATTGTTATTTCTTATGTGCGTTTCCCGAACTTGCTCTTAAGAACTACTTGAGGATGAGAGGCATGCTTTGGCCAACCATGGTACGTGAGATGGCATCCCCCGTGCATGTGATGGCCATGCATTGGCTTAGCCAATAGCATTGCAGAAGGAAAGAATGAGAGGCAATGACATGGGAGTGATAGATGTAGTTGTGTTTGTACAGTGTAGAAACCACCAGATAGAAGTTCTGGGAAATGCATGGAGTTGCCTTAATTTATTTACAGAGCCCACAGCGTTACATTTCATTATAATTTTAGTCTACATTCTTCCTTGTTGACAACTTTAGTCATCCTATCGAGTAATGGTGGAGGGATTGCCAGGAGCAGGTTTCTCTTCAGAGGGTTTTAGCTGTCAGTTCTGCATACTTCAGCACATTCCATGAAATAATACAACTAATAGAATGTGGTCTATCAACCAGACTGTCCTTTACAAAGCTGTTTTCTCGCCTCTCCTGTCAAGGGTTCCACTATGGAACCGGTTCCTACGCAACCGATAGGAATCGGACCAGAGTAGAACGCACATTTCGGTTCCACTTAATGTGTAGAATGAAATATTTTCCCCTGTCGCTCCGAAACGAACGTAAAAATATCACACTTTCTCTGCAGTCTACTGTTAGTTAGCTACCGTAAATGTAGGCTACTTTTAAAATGCCATATTTCCCTCTGTGCTCACCAAAAAAGACGTAAAAGCATATTAGCCATTCACTGCACGTGATAGCTAGTAAACATATTACACTTGCTCTGGTAGTCTATCGTTAGCTAGCTTTTAGTGCGTTGAAAATGCCCAAAGCGAAGCGGTCGAAGGTGTGGCTGTATTTCACAACCAAGGATTCCGACATCGCAAAATGCAACAAATGTTTCAAAACGATTATGTGCAAAGGGGGAAGCACGTTGAATATATATATATATAGACATATATATACATACGTAAATATAAACATGCGTCGACACACAGGATACTTCTTAAAGCAGAGGGATGCACTGTGTTCAACAGCTTGCAGACGTCAGTCCCGGGCAGGGCCGCCCACCAGGGGGGAAAGCTTTCTGGGGCCCAGCCGTGGTGGGCCACGATGCCAGCAATAATCATGAACTGAAAACTCATCATGACTCACCAAAAAAGCTAACATAAACATTGTATTGTTGCTTTAATAAAATGTAGCCTGTTTCATAATGACCCCCCCCCCCCCCCCCCCCCCGTCTCTCCTAAAAATGGTATGAGTCGTTTTTTGTTCAGCGATGTCATTTATTGATGTAAGGTTAAGCTAATACTAATGTCAGAGTAGACTTCATTTCGTTGCTGACAGGACCTGTTCAGAAATCAGGATATCAAAAAAGAAAAAAAGGAGAGAGCTTGCAAGGGCATTACCCCCTAATAATTTTTTTTTTTTCCAGTCAACTCCGAAAGATGCTCCCAGCCAGGCTGCAGAGACGAGCAGCAGTAGCCACGATGCTAGCCAAGAGGAAGCTAGTTTGAGCAAAGCTTACACTGACAAAGCGCATGTTCTGCATTGCTGGTATTGCTCTGAGGATATTCTGCACTTTACCTGTAACTGTGGCAGGAGGAGAAAGGTCCTTCAGTAAACTCAAAATCATTAAAATGACTTGCGCTCCACAATTAGCCAGGAGAGGTTCAATCACAATACTTGCCATTGAGTGTGAAATGGCTAAACAAATGGACTTCAAATACATTATAAAAGACTTTGCATCCAGAAAGACAAGGAAGATGGCTGTATAATAGGCAAATATGAAGGCAGGTAAATTGCATTTTATACTAGAAAATGTGATGTGAGTGTAGCAGATCTCAGTGTGTCAAATTGTTATTTTTATGTGTGTGTGTTAGGGGTGCAAAACCGAACTGAAAAAAAACTATAATTTTAGTCTACATTCTTCTTCTAAACTTTTATGTTTTATGTATACAGATGTATTTGTTTTGCTGTAATGTAGCTCCCATCACTGAGTAATTCCCTCTCAGTTTACATATGTTTTATGTAGGAGAGAGAGAACACACACATGCATGCGTTAATATAAGTAAAGACCTATTGGGGGGGGCCCATTCACTGGACCTTTTCAGGGGCCATTTCTATGGGCGTCCCTGGTCCTGGGACAGCCTCCCCAATTTGTCTGCCCTTTCAAACTCATACCTGTGTGTACAGGCCTCTTCGACACATCTGAGAGTTTTCTCCTGTGCAGGACATGCCATTAGTCAGGAGAGCATACCAACTCAACATTTATTCTGTTGTTACTTGTTAGTAATGTAACTGTTATTTATTGTTAAAATATTGTAGTTGTGTGTTAGGTGATTTAGGTTGACTTGTTTTATATTTAAGTAGGCTACTTTAAAATGTTAATATTTTGTTACATTAAAAGAATTTTAATTTATGTATTTTTTATAAAAGAGCCTTTCTTTGATTTCTTTAATTTTTCAGTTTTTCAAGAATCGGAATCGTTTAGGAATCAGAATCGTTTTAAAAGTACCGGTTCGGCATCAGAATCGTAAAAATTCAACTGATACCCAACCATAATCCTGTCACCTGTACCACATTAAAGGTTGAGCTCTCAACTAGTATAACGTACTTGTGTCTGAATGTTCCGGTTTTGTCTTAATTAATTGGTCATGTTTTGTGGAGCTGAGTATGAGGATTACAATTATTATTTTCCTTTCTCTTCTGTCTCCCAGAAGTGCAGCAGCTCTCTCTCGCGGAGCCTCCACATATTAAAGAGGAACAGGAGCTGTGGACCAGTCAGGAGGAAGAGCAGCTCCAAGGACTGCAGTCTGAAACTACAGGCTCTATCTTCACTTCTTCCAGTGTAAAACGTGATTCTGATCAAAAAGGCTCCTCTGAAAGTTCACATCTTGACCAGCCTGTTAAAGGGGACAAAAGAGAGGGAGACTCTCTACCCACCAACACAACTGAGGAGCAAATCAAAGCAGAGCTTCATGTACAAGACTCTGCAGCACCAGAATCAGGCAGTGACTCTCAGCCCCTCTCTGTTGTAGCTCCAGACAGTCCTGCATCTCAGAGTTTGGAGGAACATGGAGGAGTGCTGCCCTTGCGAGAGACGATCAATTCAACAATAACACAAATGCATTCAGCTGTTCCAGGGGGAAAGATGCCACAGGCAAGTCCCACAGGAGTGAAAGTACATCAGTGTAAAAAATGTAGTAAGATATTTAGTATTGAGTCAAATCTTCTTAATCATATGAGGACTCACACAGGAGATAAACCATATCATTGTCAACATTGTAGCAAATGTTTTTCTAAAAAGGGTGGTCTGGTTGAACACATGAGGACACACACAGGAGAGAAACCATTTCAGTGTCAAGAATGTAACAATGCTTTTAGTCATAAAGCTACTTTGGTTGTTCATATGAGGACTCACACAGGAGAAAAGCCTTATCAGTGTCCACACTGTAACAAACGTTTTGCTAAAAAGGGTGGTCTGGTTGAACACATGAGGACACACACAGGAGAAAAACCTTATCAGTGTCCACAATGTAGCAAACGTTTTGCTCAAAAGGGTGGTCTGGTTGAACACATGAGGACACACACAGGAGAGAAACCATTTCAGTGTCAAGAATGTAATAAGGCTTTCCGCCGCAAAGATAGTTTGGTTGCGCACATGAGAACACATACAGGAGTGAGACTGTATCACTGTCAAGAATGTCCCAAACGCTTCATTTCCAAGGATAATCTGGTTCAACACTTGAGGACACATACAGGACAGAAACCTTATCAGTGTCAAGAATGTACCAAAGTCTTTGCTCTAAAAGGTCAACTGGTTACTCACATGAGGACTCACACAGGAGAGAAACCATTTCAGTGTCAAGAATGTAACAAAACTTTTAGTTGCAAGTTGTATATGGTTGTGCATATGAGGACACACACAGGAGCTAAACCTTATCAGTGTCAACAGTGTAGCAAATGTTTTTCTAAAAAGGGTGGACTGGTTGAACATATGAGGACACACACAGGAGAGAAACCATTTCAGTGTCAAGAATGCAACAATGCTTTTAGTCATAAAGCTACTTTGGTTGTTCATATGAGGACTCACACAGGAGAAAAACCTTATCAGTGTCAACAGTGTGGCAAATGTTTTGCTAAAAAGGGTGGTCTGGTTGAACACATGAGGACCCACACAGGAGAAAAACCTTATCAGTGTCCACATTGTAGTAAATGTTTTGCACACAAGGGTGGTCTGGTTGAACACATAAGGACACACACAGGAGAGAAACCATTTCAGTGTCAAGAATGTAACAACGCTTTCCGCCGAAAAAATAGTTTGGTTGCGCACATGAGAACACATACAGGGGTGAGACCGTATCAATGTCAGGAATGTACCAAACGCTTCATTTCCAAGGTTAACTTGGTACAACACTTGAGGACACACAGGAGGGAAACCATATCAGTATTAGGAATGTCATAAAATATTTTGATTAAGGTCGCAATTGGTTAAGCATATGAGGATACACACGAGAGAAATCTTAACGGTGTCAACAATTTATCAAACTCTGTAATCACAAGTGTAATCTCATTTCAAACAAGGAGATGAGACAACCAGAGCAGAAACTCTGTGTCAGAAGTTATTCAGATTATAAAAGCTTCAAGATGTTTAGAATTGGGTACTCCCCACTCTCCAGGATTCAAGTCATGTGGAAAAAGCATGTATTTGGGAAACAAGCTACAACTTTGGGTTTAGGTGTTTGGGCAAATTTGGGTTGCAAATAAACTTGTCAACATGATTTCAAGACTCAAGTCAATATATTCACTCTACCTAATTCATATTCATTTACATGTACATTTATTCATTTAGCAAACGCTTTTATCCAAAGCGACTTCCAAGAGAGAGCTTTACAAAAGTGCAAAGGTCACTGATCATAACACCGAGATAGCCCCAAACACATACACAGTGAATGGAAAGGAGATAAGAGTGTGGATGAGAACAGAGAAGCCTAAAACAATAAGTCAGAGCAGATCAGAGGACAGTAGAGTCCTCATCAAGTACTCATTCATTATGGAAACTTTTGTTTCTAAACTTTTCAATCCTGTTTGATGTAAAGTTCTTAAAGGTCACATGGCATGAAATCTCCGATCTTGAAATGTTCCCTTATGTCGTCATAAGATATTATATTGGATATTACTTCAGTCAAGCACGAGGATGTAAATCATTTCACCACTACACGATGGAATACCTACAGGACAAGCCTACAAAAGTGGCTCGGGTTGCAGGGTGAGTCTCGGGACGTGGCTGAGAACTTCAGACACTGTGTTGATGTGGAGTTCGACAATATTCCCGAGGATGCTGGCTTCCATCACACGTTGGATATTACTTCAGTCAAGCACGAGGATGTAAATCATTTCACCACTACACGATGGAATACCTACAGGACAAGCCTACAAAAGTGGCTCGGGTTGCAGGGTGAGTCTCGGGACGTGGCTGAGAACTTCAGACACTGTGTTGATGTGGAGTTCGACAATATTCCCGAGGATGCTGGCTTCCATCACACGTGCTACCGTAGATTTACTGACTAAAACGCCATCGCAAAGGTGGAAAGACGTCTCGCACATGAGAGACAAGAAGCTACCGAAGACCAAGAGGCCATTTCATCGACTTCCAGCACCACCAGTCCAACAAAGAAACTGCGATCCAGGTCAGGGATGCCAATTGCAGGCTCTGGCCCCATCCTTCCTGCCCTGTGCATAATTTGCCAAAAAAACTTGAAATGTATCAACCGAGCAGGCAAACGACAAAGGGATCCTCTGTCAAAGGCTGAAATATTAACAGCAGGTAAACAAACACACACACAATGTGGTTGAGTGACTGAAAGGTACAATTATCTGTGAAAGACATGTCAACAAACTCATTGAGCTATCCTTTTTTGTTTCGTTAAGGCCAATTGCAAAAAGCTGCCGAGTTGAAGGAAGACCAACGTATTCTGATACAAATAAAAGACAAAGCCTGTGCGGCTATGGAGGTGCAGTACCACAAAGGCTGTTACAAGCAGTACACCAGGTTTTTGACGAGGCCTGAAAAACCAGAGAAAGAACAGTAACTTATTATTATATTACATTTCAAGGAGCTACTAACTTAACATTATCTATCAATCTGCATTCTGTTGTATGTTCACACAATCACACCACTTATTAATTTCTTTACTTCTCAATCATATGTGTTTTAGGAATGAGTTCATGTTTGATGTCAGCTATAAGATATTCTGTGAGAGGATCATTCGCCAAAGGCTGCTTGTCAACAAAGAAGTGCTGAGAATGGGCCAGCTGAGGAAGGCCTTCATTGAACTGGTGAAAGCAAATGAAGGTCTTGATGCTTCAAACTACAGGTATTTGCAATGCTTTTTTTGTATTATTTGTCATGTGCAAGGCCAGCTTTACACAAAATGTGTGTGACAGGCCTGTTTGGAGAAACAGTTTTTAAGTCTTGCTGTTTGCACAGACATGTATCAGTTGGCAACAAGGCTGTGCTGGTGTTTCACATCCCCACCAAGCGCAACATCAGCGAGCTGGTTTTTGCAGAGACTCTGTCAACAGATACACTCCTGGACATGCTACCTTCAGGTGTGGAAACCACACAGTCTAGTGAGTTGAGCCAGACAGAAAGCAAAAATGAAAAAGGGACAACCAAGTGCCAAACAAAACAAGAGGACGCGAGGACGCTATATACAGCAGAGTTGTTCTTAAAAAGACATCTTAGTGACACTCCTGGCATGTCATGCCCATGGCCTCCAACTTCTGAAACTTTGAATGTCACTGAAGCACAAACTGTTGTTCCCCTTGCACTATACAATGTAGTTAGCTGGATTCTAGGCGCCACTGAGGAGCCAACACTGGATCATTATGTCAATATTGCTGATGACTTGCATTTGAAAGTGTTGTCTGTTTGTCAAGACATTGTGTACCTTGCTTCCAAGGGCCGTAAGCAGTCCTTGACCTTACGTTTAACCGTCTGACATGAACAGGATAATTTTTAAACCCTCCTGAATAGAAATGGTACAAAGCTGAAAAAGTATGTTTGTATTTTTTTTATAAAGTCGTCTCATATTGTCATTTGTCACTTAAGCTACAAGCCCCATATTCGCAACATCAACAGCGCAAGACGCAAACCAACGTACCTGCATTCTGACAGTGCTTCAATGGAGACTAGCAGCTAACTACTGCCCAAAATAAAAGCCTGTCCAGAGGTGGCGTGTCCAGAAATAATGTCCTGGCTATGCCCCTGCCTATTACGCGAACATCCACGAAAGCTTGACTTGGGGATATTTATATTATTTTAGATACAGTATAAGTTTAGCGAGCTTCCAAATACAGAGTATAGCCTACCAAAGTTGAGTTAGCTAATGTTGTTAGCGATACTAGCTAACGTTAGTTTGCTAGCTGTATAACATTTAACTGGGTCTTGCAGTGATGCTTGATTTACTTAAATTATTATGAAATGTTATGTTCTACAGCCATTAGCCTACTTAAGCAAGGCACCGTTTTCCAAAGCCCTGATAGTAACTGAGAAGACACAGTAAATAATTCCTCTTTAAGTAATAAGCCCCCCCCCCGTTCAATTGTTGAGCTTAAATTAGCTGCAAGGTAGAGATCTTGAGACAAAGTCACTTTTTGTTAGCCTGGCTCTGCCCTCCTACGTACTTCCGCTCAATTTGTATTTTGCTTCTGTACTCGGTCTGGCCATTCGGTACGTAAGTCAAATTTTGCAGGTTGATTTTCTACCGGCGAATCAGCGAATAGAGGGAGTGGCTGAGAACGACTGATGTTGTGTGCAAGTTTGTGTTGTAGTTCCCTAATGGCAGTGGAGAAAGATGCAAGCGAAGCCATTCGGTCCGTTGTGGCAACGAATATCTATAAACTAAAGCCAGAGCAAGATCAAGATTTGCTGAGTTTTGTTGGTGGCCATGATGCTGTGGCCCTCTTCCCCACGGGGTTCGGGAACAGTTTGAGTCACGTCTTAAGTCACGTGAATCTTCGTCACAGTAGGAGCTGCCTCTTGCGGAAGTCCGCCATTTTGTCTGCAGCTGTGTTTCGTCTGTCTGCCGTTGTTGTGTAAATTATCAGTTTTCCACCGCCAAAATGGCGAAACTGTATGTATTTAGAGAATTCATCGGTGAGATATTATCAACGGCAGCTTTAGAGATTTTCGGAGTGGTTGAAAAAACGCTTATCGAGTACAACGAAGAAGTCTCTCGTTCCGAGGAGGAGAGAAAGCGGCTACATCGGCTGTTGAACGTTGTTACTCAACCCAATATTGCAGGTTCGTTATCTATACCATGTTATAACCTGCTTTGTCTAGAATCGTTCCGTCTGATATGAAGTAGCCTAACCAGAACATTGATCGCTTTTGTGTTGCTTTCTGTCCCTGTGTTGGTGTAATGACGTGGAAACAGATGAATGCCTTGCTTACATGAGAAGTTTTTAAACATTTTATATTAAATATGCGCGATTGTCAAGACTCGCTAGGACAACATCACAATAAGCAGATACAGGCTTTACTAAAACGTTAATTTATTTATCTCTAACACACGAAACAGTCACCCTACTAGCTAGCTACACATTTGACACTGCTTTATGTTACTCTTAGCTAGATCTAGCCATTTTTGCTAACCTACATCCCAATCCAAATACATTTCTGCCCGACTTTGTCAGTTCTGTTGTGGCACCTCATACACGATACATTTAACAAGCACTATTACCGTTTCCATAATTCAATACATGTATCCTCCGTTTCTCCTGTCCTCCGCGTGCGAGACTAAAGCTTACTTGTTGCTAGACTACGGTGTGACGCTTTCCTTGTCAGTGGGTTTCAGCTCAACATTCAATCGTTGCTACTTTCTTAGCTTAGTTACAGATCTTTTATGTTATTATGAAAAGTGTTCAAGTATTTTTGGTTCATTATGACACTAAGGGGTTGACAAAGTATACTTTTGTGGGTCGCCAACGTTTATGTAATTCATGGGAAACACAGCTCCTCTGTCCCCAGAAGTGCAGCAGCTCTCTCTCCCGGAGCCCCCACAGATTAAAGAGGAACAGGAGCTGTGGACCAGTCAGGAGGAGGAGCAGCTTCAAGGACTGCAGTCTGAAACTACAGACTTCATACACACCAGGCAGCCAGAGTTTTCAAATTTGATAATGTCCAAATTACATATGATAAGAGAATTCTTCAGTGAACGACTAACAACGGCAGCTTCAGAGATTTTGGGGGCCGTTGAAATAACATTTACTGAGTACAAAGAAGAGATCTCTCATTTCAAGGAGGAGAGCGTGCGGATACAACGGCTGTTTGACATTGTTGCTCAACCTGAGATCAAGCTACACCGAACAGGTTTGATATTAATACTTTCATGTTATAACCTGTTGTGTGTTGAGTCCATAGGACTTATAAACCCCCACAGGGCACAGGGGATTTATAACTCAAACTCATCTCTCCTTTCTGCTTCCCTGTCCATGCTTCATCTAAAGAATTGTCTGATGTCTGTTGTCTTGCCTCTTCTTCCCCCAGATGTGCAGCAGCTCTCTCTCCCGGAGCCCCCACAGATTAAAAAGAAACAGGAGCTGTGGACCAGTCAGGAGGAAGAGCAGCTCCAAGGACTGCAGTCTGAAACTACAGGCTCCATCTTCACTTCTCTCAGTGTGAAACGTGATTCTGCTCTGGAGAGCTCCTTTGAATGTTCACATGTTGACCAGACTGTTAAAGTGGAGGACAGAGAAGGAGATTCTCTACCCACCAACACAACTGAGGAGCAAATCAAAGCAGAGCCTCCTGTACAAGACTCTGCAGCACTAGAACCAGGCAGTGACTCTCAGCCCCTCTCTGTTGTATTTCCAGACTGTCCTGCAGCTCAGAGTTTGGAGGAACATGGAGGAGTGCTGCCCTTGCGAGAGACAATCAATTCAACAATAACACAAGTACATTCAGCTGTGCCAGGGGGAAAATTGCCACAGGCAAGTCCCACAGGAGTGAAAGTACATCAGTGTCAAGAATGTAGTAAACTCTTTTCTCAAAGTGGTACACTGGCTAGACATATGAGGACTCACACAAGAGAGAAATTGTATCCATGTCAGGAATGTAAGAAAGCCTTTACTTCCAAACTGCAACTGGTGGAACACATAAGAACACACACTGGAGAGAAACCTTACCAGTGTCAAGAATGTAAAAAATGCTTTACTCAAAATGGTAGTCTGGTTAAACATATGAGGACACACTCAGGAGAGAAATCTTATAAATGTCATTATTGCGAGAACAGATTTAGCCGGAAGGATCATATGGTTGAACACATGAGGAAACACACAGGAGAAAAACCTTACCAGTGTCAGGAATGTAAACAATTCTTTGCTCAACATGGTAGTCTGGTTAAACACAGAAGGACACACACAGGAGAGAAACCATATCCGTGTCAACAATGTAATAGGAGATTTAGCCAGAAATCCACTCTTGGGAAACACATGAGTATACACAGGAGCTCACCCAGATCAGGGACTGGAGTGCAGTAACAGCTATAGTTACAAGTCAAATCTTATTGGTCATATGTGAAAACTAAACTAGGGTTGGTGTCAACGACGTGTAAAACATGTTCCTCATTCGGGTAGTTTTGGCGATGACACACATAGAGATGAAACTGTCAAATCTTGTTAAAGTTTGACTTAGTTTCAAAAATGAAACCAAATTCAGGCAGCATTGAACAGATCCCAGGCACTGTTTGGGACTTCAGCGATAATTGAATTTGGAGTCGGACTGAAACTGGAGTTAGCGCCCGTAAACCAAATCAAATCAAATCAAATCAAATCAAATTTATTTGTATAGCCCTTTTTACACGCAAGCATGTCACAGAGGGCTTCACATGCGCCCATAGAACTGCCCCTCAACCAACCTAAACCCTCAAGGAAGACAAGGAAAAACTCCCAGAAAAACTCCCACCGGGAGAAAAAATGGAAGAAACCTTGGGAGGAGCAATTCAGAGAGGGATCCCCTCCTCCAGAGACGGTTGGTAAGAGAGAGGAGCAGAACACAAGCTAAACATAGTCATACAGTGTCAATGGGTTTTGAAACACCAAAATCCATTGTTCGGCTTTATAGACGTTGGATGGGACCGGGAAACTCGCTGTTGGCCGTCATGGAGACTGGATTCCGGGTGACGACCTGGTTCAGCGTTGGCAGACCGACGACCAAGCAGGTCCTGACAGCTCAAACCCCCCACACCACAGGGAATGTGTGGGGGGGGGACAGAGAGGAGAGCAGGGATTAGAGAATGCCAGGAGCAGCTAACAGTTACAGTCAAAATAGAATGAGATCCCCACCGGTCAAGTGTGGACTAGTGCAGCAATTTAACAGAGCAAAAAGGGTATTTGATGCAGCCCCACACACCAAAACAACGACAGCCCCCCTCAGTTGGAACATGAAATCTGTTCCAGGGGAAAGAACTCTAAAGTAGGTTATACTTATACGAATAAGGATGAAAACAGCCAGTCCCCCGTTGTCTCCAACTAGTAATAAAAACTATAACAGTAACAATATACAGCAACGGAACTATAATAATAATAATACTAACAATATACAGTAACAGGTTTACTTTATTTGTAACATCTAGCTGGGCAATGTGAACATAAGCTATAATTAAAATTTAAAAGTTACATGTGATACACACATAGGCAAGCACACATCCCAGGTTTACATAGAAAGTACACACATACTTCCCTTTAACAATCATAGAATTGACTAAACAAGAACGTTTTTAATCTAGTTTTAAATGTCGAGACAGTATCAGCTTCCTTAATTGAGATGGGTAATTTGTTCCAAAGAAGAGGTGCTCTATATGAGAACGCCCTACCTCCAGCAGTTTTTTTCTTAACTTTGGGTATTACCAGATAGCCGGCATTTTGAGATCTTAGAGACCTTGCGGGGCAATAGGGTGCAAGGAGACCGGAGAGGTACAGTGGTGCCAATCCATGCAGAGATTTGTAAGTTAGTAGTAGAACTTTGAAATCAGCTCTGGCTTGGATAGGGAGCCAGTGTAAAGAGATAAGAGTCGATGTTATATGATCAAACTTTCTAGTTTTAGTCAATAGTCTAGCAGCAGCATTTTGCACCCGCTGTAAGTTTTTTAGGTAGGTAATTGGGAGGCCAGAGAACAACACATTGCAGTAGTCCAATCGGGACGTAACAAAAGCATGTATTAGTTTTTCAGCATCATCCTTTGAGAGGAATTTTCGTATTTTGGCAATATTACGTAGATGGAAAAATGCTGTTCTGGTGATTTGCTTAATATGGTACTCAAATGAAAGGTCTGGGTCCATTGTGACTCCCAGATTTTTTACCAGCTGGCTTTGAGATACTTTGACGCCGTCTAAGTCTAAGGTTAGATGGGATAAATTATTTCGGTGTTTTTTCGGACCAAAAATTTGAACCTCGGTTTTATCCGAATTAAGAAGAAGGAAATTTGCAGTCATCCAAGTTTTCAACCCGGAAACACAGGTTTCCATAGCATGTGGAAATTCTCCCGGCTTTATAGACATGTATAGCTGAGTATCATCTGCATAGCAGTGAAAATCTACCCCAAAACTTCTAATTATGTTTCCTAAAGGCAACATATAGAGTGAAAATAACAGAGGGCCTAAAACTGAACCCTGTGGTACTCCGTATTTTACAATGGAGCTCCTGGATGAGCAACCATCATAGTGGACATATTGTGATCTATCAGATAGATACGATCTGAACCACTGAAGTGAAGTACCAGAAATCCCAACATAGTTCTCCATACGTTCCAGGAGAATCTCATGATCTACAGTGTCAAAAGCTGCACTTAGGTCTAGAAGAACAAGGACAGAGCTAAAGCCCGCGTCAGAGGCTAATAATAGATCATTGACTACCTTGGCTAATGCAGTTTCAGTGCTGTGGTGAAGACGAAATCCAGACTGGAGAGGTTCATAGAGCTGATTTGAGGAGAGGTGCTCAGTGAGCTGTTTTGCCACAGCTTTTTCCAAAATTTTGGAGAGAGATGGCAAATTTGAAATGGGCCTGTAATTGCTAAGACAACCTGGATCCAGGTTTGGTTTTTTAAGAAGGGGCTTGATAATAGCTTGTTTGAAATCGTCAGGGACTTGTCCAGTTACAAGAGATTCATTAATAATACTAAGCATGGGCGGTCCAATAATATGGAGAAGTTCCCTACAAAGTTTGGCAGGGAGGGGATCGAGAAGGCAGCTAGTGGGTTTCGAGGAATCTATCAGCTTGATGAATGCTTCCATAGAAATAGGGTTAAAGTGAGTGAGAGTCTCAACATGCAGAATGCTGGGTACAGAGGGAAAATCAGTGTTGATGGCCACTCCTCCAGGACAAGTCTGTAGTTTGTCCCTTATTGCATAGATTTTTTGGTCAAAGAAATCTAAGAAATCATTGGGAGAGAGATCTGAACTAACACAGAGTGTACTTTTCTTAGTGAGTTTTGCAACAGTATCAAATAGGAACTTAGTGTTGTGTTTGTTCTTACTAATCAACTTAGAGAAATATTCTGATCTGGACCTGATGAGGACTTGCTTGTACTCTATTTGGCTGTCCTTCCAGGCCAGGCGGAAAACCTCCAATTTAGTGGTACGCCACTTACGCTCTAATTTTCTAGTGGACCTCTTGAGAGTGCGGGTTTCCTCTGAATACCATGGAGCCAGTTTCTTGTCTATTCTTTTCCTTGGTTTGAGTGGAGCAACAGAATCTAGGGATTGCTGAAGAACCAAATTCAGATCCCTTGTTTTAGCATTTAATGATTTATTCGGGACATCAAGTGCTTCTAGTGCAGCGGGTAGAATACTAGCCAGTTCCAGAGCTGTATTTGGGGTTAAGCAGCGGCTAATAGAAATATTCTGGGTGCCTCCAAGGCTCTGGCAGAGATCCATTTTAAAGGTTACCAGGCAGTGGTCTGATAATATAGGATTGTGGGTATGAACAATGACATCACTAATCTTGATTCCCCGCGTGAGAACTAAATCCAATGTATGCGAGTGAAGATGGGTAGGTTTAGAAACCACCTGAGTGAGACCTGTGGAATCCATAAGAGCAGTAAAGGCCTTACTTAGAGGATCTTTTGGGTCATCGACATGAATGTTAAAATCACCCATAATTAAGATATTGTCAGTGTATGTCACAAGATCAGCACTAAAATCAGCAAATTCCTCAAGGAAGAGGGAGTATGGGCCAGGGGGCCGGTATAGAGTAACTATACAAAACGAAGGAGGGGGGGCAACAGTAGTAGAATTAGTCCTTTTTAAAGTAGTTGGTGGTTTCATACAAATTATCTCAAATGATTTAAAGGTATTGACAGATTTTAGGCTGAGGTTGAAGCTAGCTTTATATAACATAGCAACACCACCACCTTTCTTTGAAACACGAGGGATGTGTGAATACGCAAAATCAGGAGGCGAAGCTTCATTCAGGGGGAAATATTCATCAGGTTTTAGCCAGGTTTCGGTGAGACCAATCAGGTCCAGGCTGCAGTCAGACATCAGATCATTAATCAAAACGGCCTTTGTGGATAGAGATCTGATGTTTAGGAGCCCAACATTCCAGTATGGGTTTTTGGCAGCTTTAGACGTAGATAATACTTCTGAAAAGGTGGCACTGTTATCAGGAAACTGAGTTGGAAGAGCAACGGGTGAGCAAGGCTGAATATATATTAAATTGGTATAATTCCTAATAATTGAGGGCCGGAATTTGGAAAAAGGGCGGGGGGCCGACACCGTCTCAATGGGAAAAACAACATCAGCAACCACCCTGGCTACACTACAAGCTGAGCTATCGGGGCCCCAACAGCTCACAGCATGCCTATCAACATACCTATCAGACTCTCTAAGAGACTGTAGCCCGGCTTGTTCTAGTGAGTGTCAGGTCTGCTTTAGAATAGCTTCAATATTCCTAGACAAAAGAAAAGCACCTCTCCAGCTAGGATGGAGCCCGTCACTTTTCAACAAGCCAGGTTTGGCCCAGAAACGAGACCAATTATCTACAAATCCTAAACCCTGTTCTGAGCAAAAGCGAGCCAACCAGCGGTTGAGAGAGACAAGCCTGCTGTAGATCTCGTCAGTCCCCCTAGCAGGTAGTGGGCCAGAGACTATTACTCGATGCCGACTCATCTTTTGAGCAAGGTCACATGCCCGAGCAATATTAACCTTCGTGACCTCTGACTGCCTCAGCCTAACATCATTGGTGCCGACATGAATGACAATATTCTCATACCTATCATCAGTGCGTGCGCCATGTGCCTTAGCTTGGGTAAACGCCATTCGCTTTTCAATTAACCTGTCAACATTATCACAAATGTAACCAGCACAGCGACAATATGCATTTGTGTATACATTTAATTTATTATGTTTATTATTTGGGCTAATTTGTGTCAAATAAATAAACTGTTCTGAACCTGATTTTAAGACTTGAGTCAATCTATTCACTACTAATTCTTGTGGATAAGGAATTCCCTTGACAAGACGCAGCCCGTGTGTCTTCAGGCTAGCTCACCTCTACAGCCTGCCCTCTGTGTCTTCAGGCTAGCTCACCTCTACAGCCTGCCCTCTGTGTGTTCAGGCTAGCTCACCTCTACAGCCTGCCCTCTGTGTGTTTTCAGGCTAGCTCACCTCTACAGTCTGTCCTGTGTGTCTTCAGGCTAGCTCACCTCTACAGCCTGCCCTCTGTGTGGAATCTGGCACATTATATTCAAACACTGCCGTCTGCAGGAAAGCTATGGTTTTATGCTGAATCATATAAGCTATTTGGAGAAATTACATAAGGTTTATAAGTAACATGATTTAAAAACATCACTACCATGATGGAAGCTCACAAGACTCCTTTCATGAATAATTGATTTATTTGTGTTAGATATGCACATGTACACACACTTGCATTTACATGGAATAGACCTGATTGATTGTTGACTGTTCAATTTGTGTAATTGCCTGTTTGATCTAAATAGCTGCACCATTATTTTATAACACAAGCCTACTAGTTCTAATAAGATCATGAGCATTAAAAAAAATTCCAGCAAGAAGCATGTGAGTCTATAAATGAATCACTGTAAAAAAAACAGTGAAAAATAAATACAGTGATTAGGCCTACTAACTGCAGGTTTATCATAACCAACATGCTGTTGTCTATAACATCAAACTGGCTATGAAACAAGTAAAAGCATTGCGCTATGATGCTACATATATGCTAACTATGTTCCCAACGAGAGACTTAAATTTATCTTCAAAATATTCTGTATGTTTGTGAATTGTACACAACGAAAAAACTATTCGTGTCTTTGTTTTGAGAATGATAAAAACGTACAGCCATTGCTCTCAGGCAAACAATGACAAGCTAACAAGGCCAAGCTAATTATAGTCTTGTTCCATTCATCACACTGTGTCATGTGTACTGACAAATTAAATTCATGACCAAGTGTAATATTGTTGACACTGTTAAGATTTCTCTCCTGAGTGTGTCCTCATGTGTCCATCCAGACGACTCTTATGAGCAAACTGTTTACTGCACTGTTGACATTGATATGGTTTCTCCCCCGTATGTGTTCTTGTATGAGACACCAATTGATTGTTCTGGCTAAATCTCTTGTTACATGCTATACACTGATATGGTTTATCTCCTGTGTGAGTCCTCATATGATCAACCAAAGTAGCTTTATGACTAAAAGTGTTGTTACATTCTTGACACTGAAAGGGTTTCTCTCCTGTGTGAGTCCTCATATGTTTAACCAGACTACTGTTTTGAGAAAAGACTTTGGTACATTGTTGACACTGGTAAGGCTTTTCTCCTGTGTGTGTCCTCAAGTGTTGAACCAGGTTTACCTTGTATGTAAAGAGTTTGCTACATTCCTGACATTGATATGGTTTCACTCCTGTATGTGTTCTCATGTGTGCAACCAAACTATCTTTGCGACTGAAAGTGTTGTTACATTCTTGACACTGAAATGGTTTCTCTCCGGTGTGTGTCCTTATGTGTTCAATCAGACCACCCTTTTGAGAAAAACGTTTGCTACAATGTGGACACTGATAAGGTTTTTCTCCTGTGTGTGTCCTCATGTGTTCAACAAGATTAGTCTTAAAAGTAAAGAGTTTGCTACACTGTTGACACTGATAAGGTTTATCTCCTGTGTGTATCCTCATATGCGCAACCAAATGAGACTTACGACTAAATGTTTTGTTACATTCTTGACACTGACATGGTTTCTGTCCTGTGTGTGTCCTCATATGATTAAGAAGATTTGACTCATGACTAAATGTTTTACTACATTCTTGACACTGATGTACTTTCACTCCTGTGGGACTTCCTTGTGGCATCTTTGCCCCTGGAACAGCTGAATGTACTTGGGTTATTGTTGAATTGATCGTCTTTCGCAAGGGCATCACTCCTCCATGTTCCTCCGAACTCTGAACTGCAGGGCAGTCTGGAGCTACAACAGAGAGGGGCTGAGAGTCACTGTCTGGTTCTGGTGCTTCAGTGTCTTGTACATGAGGCTCTGCTTTGATTTTCGCCTCAGTTGTGTTGGTGGGTAGAGAGTCTCCTTCTCTGTTCTCCATTTTAACAGTCTGGTCAACATGGGAACATTCAGAGGAGCCCTCCTGATCAGAGTAATGTTCCACACTGAGAGAAGTGAATATGGAGTTTGTAGTTTCAGACTGCAGTCCTTGGAGCTGCTCTTCCTGCTGACTGGTCCACAGCTCATGTTCCTCTTTAATCTGTGGGGGCTCCGGGAGAGAGAGCTGCTGCACATCTGGGAGACAGAAGAGAAAGGAAAATTATTGTAATCTTCATTCATTTGTTACTCAACTCGCTCTACAAAACATGTGGTAGAATAACATGACCAATCAATTAAAACAAAACCGGACCTACCATGCTACACAACAGACACAAATACTTTATACTAGTCGAAAGCTCAACCTTTAATGTTGTACAGGTGACAGGAGAGGCGATAAAACAGATGTAGCCTTCGTAAAGGACAGTCTGGTTGAATAACCACATTTTATTTGTTCAATTATTTCATGGAATGTGCACCATCTTCTGGAGAACTGCCAGCTAAAACCCTCTGAAGAGAAACCTGCTCCTGACAATACCTCCACCATCACTCTATAGGATGACTAACATTGTCAACAAGGAAGACTGTCGACTAAAATTATAATGAAATGTAACGCTGTGGACCATGTAATGATGCAACAGCACCAACCACACCTTTCCAATTCAGCTTTCCCCCTCCTACATGACATAACGATTCTACACACAGCAGATTGAATGTATGAATATCAAACCTGTTTTGTATAACTTTATCTTTGATTGAGTGACCATGTTAATCAACCTCCGCTTCCTCTCCTCCTTGGAACAAGAGATTTCTTCTTTGTACTCAGCAAAAGTTATTTCAATGGATCCAAAAATTTCTGAAACTGCTGTTGATAATCTCTCACTGAAAAATTCTCTCATCATATGTAATTTGGACATTTTCAAGTGTGAAAAATCTGATTCCTGGGTGAATATAGAGTCTGTAGTTTCAGACTGCAGTCCTTGGAGCTGCGCTTCCTCCTGACTGGTCCACAGCTCCTGTTCCTCTTTAATCTGTGGGGGCTCCGGGAGAGAGAGCTGCTGCACTTCTGGGAACAGAAGAGGCAAGACAACAGTTAGATGTAGCCGCTGTAGGGACAGTTTAATTTGTCAATTATCATTTTGTCACTAAATCAGTTCAGTAATGCCAAAATAAATGGCAGCCTAATGTCTGGCAAAAAAAAAGAAAATTGACCAGTTGAAATTAAAGAATCTGGCATGGTTTGTTTGTTAAGCATATTCTCTTTCCTCCAGATTGACATCAACAGTGAGAATCAAGTTTATTTCCAAGTTTTAAATCCTTGGGAATAGTTTGGAAATGGCAGGCACTTTGCGGTGCCAAAGTACTTGGCTGGTGATTGGATGAACCATCTGTCTTTCACCATCTGTCGCAGACCAACTTCAACCCACGCTGCCAATCGTTCCTCATAAAACGCTGATTGGTCCCAACCACTTTGGTTTGAGAGTAAACAAAATGCTTGGAATTTGGCCACATGGATTCTCGAGTGGTCGTAATCTTGCCAATCCAGCTGTCGGCTAAGGTTACCAAAACGGATGTCACTCCTGCAAAGTAACCTACTTTGTTTACAGGACACCCCATGAATTTACGGGATCCTGTTGTTTACTTAACAAAAAACTTATTTATTCACGAATTGCTTCCAAGAATAAGTAGGCTACTGCATCTGGCTTAACTCTTTGCAGATTCTTCATTATAAACACTAACCCTGGTCAGAAAGCAACACAATAGCGATTACTCTGTCTTGGACACCGTAGATTGTAACATATCAAACCTGTTCGGAGTAGCTTGATCTCGGGTTGAGTGACAATGTCCAACAGCCGTTGTAGCCGCTTCCTCTCCTCCTCGGAGCGAGAGATTTCTTCGTTGTACTCAGCAAGCGTTTTTTCAACAACTCCGAAAATCTCCAAAGCTGCCATTGCTAATATATCCCTGATACATTCTCTAAGCAC
Organism: Hypomesus transpacificus; assembly: GCF_021917145.1. NCBI lineage: Eukaryota > Metazoa > Chordata > Actinopteri > Osmeriformes > Osmeridae > Hypomesus > Hypomesus transpacificus. Next base: position 10,654,965 of record NC_061080.1, read on the forward strand.
AATTAGTTTAGACATGTTGGCTGTGGAGAAATTACACATTGCACAACTACGTTGGCTATTAGCTCGTCGTTCTCCACGCCAGAAACACAGCTGCAGAAAAACATGGCGGCGCTATGTAAGCGGCAGCTCCGAATGTGACCACGAATCACGTGACTTGACCAGCAGCGCCTTTTTTTTTTTTTTTACCAAATGAGCCATGTTTTAAAATTCGAAAAAAAAGCAGTAAAGTTTTTTTCGATTTTGTTCCTGAAATCCACACTGAATCCACCCTTGTTCATCTGGAGAATCCAGATTTTTGCATCGGAGGTATCCCAATCCCGCTAAAAAAGCGTTGAACAACACATCCGAAGGTTGGGCCAGATTAAACCCCAGACTGGACATGAACTCATCCGAATTCACGATCCCTTGTTTTCTTTTGAACAACCCATTTTCAAGACACAATCTAATCGCATGGCCGAAAGCGGCCAGATTACTTCAGAACAGGTGGGTCCTGTGTTTCCTCATATAATGAGCCAAATTTCCTTTTTGACCACAACTGTATGGACGGTGTTGACACTGATAAGGTTTCTCCCCGTGTGTCCTCATGAATAATCAACTGAAATTTCTGACAAAAAACTTTGTTACAGTGATACTGATAAGGTTCTCTCTTGTGTGTGTCACATGAAAAGACAAAGAACGTTTTTTTTTTACAAAATGTGTTGTTACTATGGTGACACTGATAAGGTTATGCTAATATGTGTTGAAATACTTTCCCCAAAATGTAGAATGTGAAATAACACACCTTATATCCCTATACTGTATATCTAAGTGTCCACAGTATGTACGACAGCACAAAGATTGTCATTTGACAACTTTTCAGAACACTGTCTTGCTCACTGTCAATGTTTTACCACAAGGGGGTTCTGTGTTACTGCTGGCAAAGAAAAGAGAATAGATGAGAGAGAACACAGAGAGAGGAGAAAACCTGAGAAAAAGAGAGAGACAAGTACAGAAAGAAAGACAGCTTGAACAGGGAGAGAAAGAGAGAGAGAGAGAGAGAGAGAGGGAGAGAGAATAGATATTAATAAAGTTTAAGCAGGGGAGAGAGAAATATTGAAAGAAAAATGAGAAATGAAAGCAGAGTAGAAGAGAGAGAGTGTGAGTGAGGGGAGGAGAGAGTGAGGTCAAATCGATAGAGGGGGCGGGTGTCTACAGAGTGGCTAGTAGACATAGGGTTCACAGGTGAGAGAAAGAGGAGAGGGGGAGGGGGAGGTAGGAGGGAGGGAGTGAGAGAGGGAGTGATAGAAACAGAGAGAGAAAGAATCAGGTCACTGTTGTCGGCATCATGGATGGTTTTAGGACAGCTCTGTTGATCAGCTGCTTGCTCCGCACAGGTAATGCTGCACCTGGATGCCCTCCAGGGCTTTGGGTGCACAATAGAACAGAATAACAAGAATAATAAGAATGTGTTTTATAAAAAAAAGGGCTTTTATACAAAGCTACATCTGGGGAAGGGGAGATTTTGAACCTGCAACCTCTAGATCTGCAGGTGAATGCTCTTACCGCTGAGCTGTACCTAGAATTGAACAGAATAGACTTGTAACACTCATCTTAGCTTTGTTAGTTAGCGATCATTGTATCTAAGACTAGCTTTGTGATTTGATGACTGGGTTGAAAACAAACATTTTTCAATGTTTTTTTTGTTAATTGGTTTATTTTAATTTAGGTGTTTTTTATTTTTGCAAACTCGATACTTGAGTTTAGTATTGCTGATTCATCAAAATGGAGTCTAAGGCTATCTTTGTTTGTTTTAGATCAGTTGTGTCATCAATGTTCGCTGCTGATTGGCTTTGTCATATCTCTGTTTGATGGTGATTGGCTGTTTGCCTTGGGGTGGCATTGTTTGCACTATTTTTTTCTTTCCCAGACCCGATCAAAAGTTCACTGAGTTTGTGTGATAGTTAATGTATATTGATTATTTGAGTGTCTATCAGTGTCCTGTTCCTCCTCTCTTCATCTCCCCCTTCCCCCCTCCCCTCCCCCAGTGGGGGCCCAGGCCCCGGCCCTGTCCCTGGAGCCCAGGGTGTTATGGGCCTTGCAGGGGGGGACAGCCAGTCTGCGCTGCCGGGTGGTCAGCGGGACGCAGCCCGTCCACCTGGAGTGGAGGAGAACCAACAACCAGCCGCTTCCAGGTAGGACACACACACAGATACACACACACACACAGATACACACACACAGATACACACACACACACAGATACACACACACAGATACACACACACAGATACACACACACACACAGATACACACACACAGATACACACACAGATACACACACACACACAGATACACACACACACAGATACACACACACACACACAGATACACACACACACACACAGATACACACACGCAAAGATACACACACACAGATACACACACACGCACAGATACACACACACAGATACACACACACACGCACAGATACACACACACAGATACACACACACATAGAAACATGTACCCAGCCCAGTTCTAACCAGTTTGATTTGGTCTGTCTTAGACAACGTGAAGATCGGTCCAGATGGTTCTGTACTGACAGTAGCTGGGGTTCGGCCTGCTAACCAGGGCCAATACCGTTGCATAGCAACCAGCCTGGCGGGGAGGAGCACAGCAACAGCTACTCTGACCATCAGAAGTAAGAAGGGAGGAGGGGGGGGGGGGGGGGGGATGAAGAGGGGGGGAGGGAAGAGGATGTGTGTTTGTGTGCATGAGTGTTTTTTGAATTTTTTGATTTGTGTGTGTTTGTGTTTATACATGTGTGTGTTTGTGTTTATACATGTGTGTGTTTGTGTTTATACATGTGTGTGTGTGTGTGTGTTTGTACATGTGTGTGTGTCTGCATGTCTCCCCAGTGTCTCCTAAGGTGCGGGTGACCCCGGCAGGGCCCCTGCGTGTCCGACTGGGTGAACCTGTATCTCTGGAGTGCCGTGCCACAGGTAGGCCACGCCCCTCCGTCACCTGGCAACACCAGGGTTCCACCCATCAGCTCGTTACCACAGCAACCGATGACACCAGAACGCTGCAGGTTAGACACATGCATTACGCACAGGCATGCACACACACACGCATGTATGTAAACACAAACTTGCATTCCAAATACATACAAACTCACTCTCTCCTCTAACACACAGTCAACACAAACGCAACACATGCTGTACACACATTTACATTTATGCATTTAGCGACGCTTTTATCCAAAGCGATTTCCAAAAGAGAGTTTTACAAAAGTGCATAGGTCACTGATCATAACAACTAGATAGCCCCAAACATTGTGGGTAGCCAAACATGAAGCATAAATTGGGAAAACTAAATAAGTCCCAAAGGGAAGAACAATAAGAGCATGTAGCTGAACAAGTTACAATTAAACAATTTAACAACATGAACCTCAAAAGTGCGAGGGTGTACCTGTGGGAAAAAACACAAAAAAAACACCTCACACGCATACGGTGCACACCCAGACACACGGCAGTAACCACGGTAACTCGCTGTGCTGCAGGTGGCGGCGGCTCGCCCGGAGGACTCTGGCGTGTACATGTGCCAGGCGAGGAACAGCGAGGGCGTTGCCGAGGCCAAGGTCGAGGTCGTCGTCGATGGAGGCCAGGGCGTTTCCATGGCACCGGTGGCGTCCGTAACTAAGGCAGAGATTACAGCTGTGGTGGGTCAGACCATCACCATGGAGTGTCGTGCCCGGGGTAATCATGTATCTTAGTCATGCTATCACGCCTGATAATGTATATTCGAGTCAAGATCATGTATTTTCGAGTCAGGATCACGTATTCTAGTCAGGATCATGTATATTCTAGTCAGGATCACGTATTCTAGTCAGGATCATGTATATTCTAGTCAGGATCATGTATATTCTAGTCAGGATCATGGATATTCTAGTCAGGATCATGTATATTCTAGTCAGGATCATGTATATTCTAGTCAGGATCATGTATATTCTAGACAGGATCATGTATATTCTAGACAGGATCATGTATATTCTAGTCAGGATCACGTATTCTAGTTAGGATCATGGATATTCTAGTCAGGATCATGGATATTCTAGTCAGGATCATGTATATTCTAGTCAGGATCATGTATATTCTAGTCAGGATCACGTATTCTAGTCAGGATCATGTATATTCTAGTCAGGATCATGTATATTCTAGTCAGGATCATGGATATTCTAGTCAGGATCATGTATATTCTAGTCAGGATCATGTATATTCTAGTCAGGATCATGTATATTCTAGACAGGATCATGTATATTCTAGACAGGATCATGTATATTCTAGTCAGGATCACGTATTCTAGTTAGGATCATGGATATTCTAGTCAGGATCATGGATATTCTAGTCAGGATCATGTATATTCTAGTCAGGATCATGGATATTCTAGTCAGGATCATGTATATTCTAGTCAGATAATGAAAGCTATGTCTGCTATCCGCCAGGATCCCCCCCCCCTGTCATCACCTGGTCCAAGCTGCGTGCCCCGTTGCCGTGGAGACACAGAGTGGAGGGTGGAGTTCTGACTCTGCCCAGCGTGGGGCGCCAGGACTCAGGACAGTACATCTGCAACGCCACCAACACACACAGCACCAGCCAGGCATACACACAGATGGAGGTGGACTGTGAGTGGTGTATCTGTGTACCTGTGTGTGTGTGCGCGTGTGCACTGAGGACCCCCCCCCACACATAAACACACACACACATGCCTACAAGTATTTGAAGTAATACATATCTTGTTTATGTGTGTGCATGTGTATGTGTGTGTGTGTGTATGTGTGTCTATGTGTGTGTGTGTGTGTGTGCCCTCCAGCCCCTCCCTACACCACCTGTCTTCCTGAGCAGCTGCGACTCCGCCCCGGCGACGCCCTGCTCATCCAGTGCCTTGCCCACGGCTCTCACCCAATCACGTTCCTCTGGACCCGGGTAGGCGGGGCTGCACTACCCCAGGGGGCGGAGACAACCCAGGACGGCAAGCTCCTGATTGGCCAGGTGCAGATGACTGACAGCGGGAGCTACAAATGTTTGGCCAGTAATCATGTGGGCTCCAATGAGGCCCTGGCCAGGGTCACAGTAAAAGGTGAGATCATCTCTCTCTCTCTCTCTCTCTCTCTCTCTCTCTCTCTCTCTCTCTCTCTCTCTCTCTCTCTCTCTCTCTCTCTCTCTCTCTCTCTCTCTCTCTCTGTGTCTCTGTCTCTGTCTCTCTCTCTCTCTCTCTCTCTCTCTCTCTCTCTCTCTCTCTTGCTGTCCCTGTCTCTTTCTCATTGTCTCTCTCTCTGTCTCTCTCTGACCCTCCCTCCCTCCTCCACAGCCTGACCCATCATGGCGTCCCACACTGATGACACACGCGTGAAGCTCCGCCTCCCCAACTCTACTGCAAGATGAGATCGTTCCCATGGAGACTCAGAAGCTATACACTGACCACAGAACCAATCATATAGCGGAGTAGCCCTGTTTCCAGGTCAAATGAGGGATTTAAATTGATAATAAACTGGGTCTCATCTGTCGTCATGCATATATATTAATATGTGTACTTAGTAATGTATTTACAATCAGGTAAACACCCTTGCTTTACAGAAATAACCTCTAACACACACACACACACACATGTACACACACACATAAACAAACACACACACACATGTACACACACACATAAACACATCTTCCATCTTTTAAAAGTGGAGAGGAAACATCTGCACTTTTTCTCCTCCCCCCGCCCCCTCACTTCACAGAGGGGGAGGAGGGGGGAGGGGGGAGGGGAGGAGGGGAGGAGAGGGGACGTTAAAGGGATTGAGGGATTGCAAAGTTGAAGGAACATCTCCTAAAGTAAATGTGTGTGTGTGTGAGCAAGTATGTGTGTGATTTGCGTGTGCATCTGTATGTGTGTGTGTGTAACAATTTCTTACACGTCATTTTGAAACTGCTGTTTATATCAGAGTCCATTAGCTGCAATAGATCAACATCCACACACACCCACACACACAAACACACAAACACACAGTCACTAATGCATGCTACTAGTTTACATTAGAGTCCCAGCACAGCTTAGAGTACACACCGGCACTCCATTAGTCAGAGTTATTATATACAGAACAGGAAGGAACCAATCAGGTGAGAGAAGTTTTCCCAGGAAGTGAAAGGTCAAAGGAAGGTGCACTTCCAGTCGGTTGCCACAGTTACCACCTGGATGGTTTCCATAGTTTCCCCTTGACGGTTTCCCATTTGACTGGATGGAGCTTGACCCAAAATCGCCTCCGGTGAGCTGCAGTATCATGTGTGATCATGTGATTATACTGTGTCACGGCTGGATCAGAGCAAGACTGTGTGGACGGCAACAACCGTGACTATACACAAGCCCACATACACACATATACACACTCATATACACACATACACTCACATACACACATACACACTTGTGTGTTTCATGCCAGCTATTGCTTTGTGGATTCTATAAAGTTTGGGAGCCCTGCTCTTGAGCCTGGACCCTGGCCCCTCCACCCTGGACCCTGGGCCTTCCACCCTGGCCCCTCCACCCTGGACCCTGGGCCTTCCACCCTGGACCCTGGACCCTGGGCCTTCCACCCTGGACCCTACACCCTGGACCCTACACCCTGGACCCTGGGCCCTCCACCCTGGACCCTGGCCCCTCCACCCTGGACCCTGGGCCTTCCACCCTGGACCCTGGGCCTTCCACCCTGGACCCTCCACCCTGGACTCTACACCCTGGACCCTACACCCTGGACCCTGGGCCCTCCACCCTGGACCCTACACCCTGGACCCTGGGCCCTCCACCCTGGATCCTGGACCCTCCACCCTGCACCCTGGGCCCTCCACCTTGGACCCTGTCGACTCTGATCCTGTCTGTGAGTTGATCATTTGGGTCCTCAGTCCTGTGGTTGTTGCAGAAAGGGATTTGTTTAGATATATATATACACATATGTGTGTGTGTGTGTGAGAGAGAATCTCTTCATCCATCATCAGGATAGATAATTAAAGACTGCCCAGATTCCTTCACTCTGGGGAAATGTCTTGAGAGCTACTTTCCCAAAGGTCCTTCAGTAACACACACACACACACATACACACACCCACCCACACACACACTCACGCACTCAGTAACATCTCCCCCCTTCACACACACACAATTTTCCTATGTTTTTTTCTCTGTATTCTGTCTTCATGTGATTAAGCTGTTAAGTGGAGTGGTACCTCTACAGACACACAGGACCACACACACACACACATGCACGCCTCACTACACACACACACACACACACACGCCACACTACACACACACACACACACACACATGCACGCCACACTACACACACACACACACACACACACACAGACAAACACACACATGTCCGGTAGGCCATCCCTCAATGTGGTAACCCATAAGTCTGTGTGTTACTGTGGAATACTCTGGAAAATTTCGCCAAAGGGTGATGATTCAGCTTCTGTAAAGTAGGTGACTGTAATTCAATACCTGTTAAGAATTCTCCCTCACTCCCCCCTTTCCCCCCTACCTTTCTCTACTTTTCCTTTCTCTGTCTCTCCCTCTCCCCCTCCTCCCCCCCTCTCTCCCCCCTCTCCCTCCCTCTCCCCCTTTCTCTCTTCCTCTCTCTCTCTCCCTCTCTCTCTCCCTATCTCGCCCCCTCAATCTCTGCCTCCCCTCTATGTCTCTCCCTATATTTAGCCCTTGAGCACAAACTCACATTCTCATATTTAACCAACTTTGGTTGTGGAGGCAAAACACCAAGCAGGCAGGAAACTGTTGTTGGTGTTTCAGTGGAAGATGATGTGGTCTGACCACATCCAGGTTGGTCCCCTGACAGATTGATCGTTGCTCGTCATCCTCCGATGCTTCCAAGGGACAGCCCTCCATGTCACCGTGACGACAAAAGCCTTTTGTGTACTCTATGGAAGTGTGTTCACACATTTAGCTGTGTTGCTTTTACTGTAACTGT